>NC_139649.1:13177716-13197716 GCF_964638095.1 Poromitra crassiceps | reverse complement strand
ATATTGAAAAGTTGAAATAGCACGTGGTTTACATTATGGGCCTGTGTTGGGTCTTCATCTCGATGTATTAATAATCACAAAATCAATAAAGACTGATTGTACAGTATTTAGGAAGTAAGCACACAGTACATGGGGCAAATCCAAAGGTACTCTACTGTACTAGTTGAATAGGGTTTGTGTCGTCCTTGATTGCTTGCTTTATCGTTGCTTGTTAGCGTGTTCATAGAAAGATAACAGCTCTGCCCGTTTTCCGCTTTATCACATGGTCATGTGATAAACATGACCTGTGATAAACTACCGTAGTCAAGTGTGATAAAGGTCTTTATCACACTATTATGTATTGCTGTCCTGTTACATATTTGTCTGTTGCCTAATTATTTGTCTATTCTAAGTGCCCTTGAATGCATCTTTATTCTACTTACAGAAAGCACTGGATTAACGTTGAACATGTTATTCTCTAATGCCGGAATGCTACAGTAGTAATGCATCCCAGGTCGCTGAAATGCCAATAGTTTTACCTCAGATTATCCGATTGCACAATTCTGAGATAATCCCCATTACGTATTGTATGAACAGTGGGCCTGCACAGCAGTCAACCTGCGACTTCTAGTACGATATGTTATTAGCGTAGCCCTGGCAAAAATAATAATTGTATGCATTTTGAATACTTGAAATGCTCTGACAGTCGTTTGTACTCGTTACCGTTGGTTGCTTGTAGTTTTGGGGATCTAGGAATTGAAGATTTACTGTTGCCCTCATTGTAGATCTCTCTAGGAAAGAGCAACAGCCAATTGTGTGAAATGTAAATATGCATAATATAAATGAAAAAAGTTCTGCCTATGTTTGTTCTAGTCTCTACACAGAAGTAAACAAAGGCATAACAGCTCTTGCCATCTATAGATATTAAAACACTATGGGAACGTATTATAGTCTGCAGTTCTGGAGTCAGTGCATGCCATTTCTCTTCTTTGTCTGCTCTCCCTCTGACGCCTTGACCCCATCCTTTGACCACTGCCCCAAACGTTTGACTTTGAACTTTGACCCCTGTGAAGGGCATGCAGCGTGCCGTCTCCTCCGACGCACTGAGCAGCATGGCGCCAGCGTTCAACCAGGCTGAAGCCCAGTGTCATAACTCCGCCCTCCCGCATGACGGCCAGCAGCAGCTCCTCAGCCACTCCCAATCCATGGTCCTGCCCAAGAATGGCCAGGTACACACCAGCAGACCGCATGCACACAAACACAACCCAATGGTGATTTACAGTACATGTCTGAAAACCAGGATATGTACAATATCAACGTAAAAATAGAAACAAACCGTTGGTAAATTATGTTTCTAAAATGTGGCATTTTACGTCTACAATCTCAACGAAATTAATTTGAAAGAATTAAATGCCGGTTATTTTCTAAACCTTGGTGCCTATCCAAAGTAGCAGATAAAACTTTGGTTATGTTTAGGCAAGTAAAACAACTTGGTTATGTTTAACAACTTGGTTAGGTTTAGGCAACAAAGCAACGTGCTTAGGTTTAGCCAACTAAGGCAACATGGTTAGGTTATGGTTTGGGTCGGTTGTTAAAACCGCAAGTAAAAACATGAGGTGCGTCGGTCAGGAATCTAACTCTCTCACTTCTAAGATCGGAAGGCTACAGGTCCACCAATCCCACACCTAATCCCTTAGATGACCATGACGTGTATAATGTTAAAGGAGAGCTAAACCCCCAGAATTCTGGCCGAGTACTAGTCAAGTTTATTTATTTATATTACTAGGGATTTTAGTCTCAGCTTGGGCTAGAGCTGACTCTGGGCAGGAAAGGGGGCGTTCTTGTTGATGTAGGCGGGACCCAAGATTGGCCTGCGTGCGTGCGTGTGTGGCATACAGAAACACAGAGGGACACAGACAGAAGGCGGAATGGCAGATAAACAGTTGCAATTAAAATACAGAGAGAGACTAATACTGTTCACAATAAAACACACTCACAACAAAACGACAAACGCACCCTAAATCATTTGTTCCACGTCTTGTCTTCCAGCTGGTCCGGCAGTGCAGAGACTGCTATAACGTGACCAACATCGTAGTGGAGCCGCCGTCTGCTGAGAACTCTCCAGACAGCGACGGCTGCACACCGGTGAGACAATAAAGCCGTTTATCTTCTGACCTTCAGTAACTTCACTGTAACCCGTAGTACGTGATCCAGCCCTGTGCACTAATATTTCACTCAGTAGATACATGTCGATCATCTTTAGCACCATCCACTTGTGTCAGGATACAGTCACACTTATTTTCCTTGGTCATGCGTCATGCAGTTTTCTCTTGAGCCAGCACTTTTTCTTTGCTAGTTCCTCTTTCTTGACGATATAAGGGTGACATTGAAATTTGTGCCAAATCATTATAGGTTTGAGAACCCAGTTTTGTAAATATAAGGGTTGGGCCATGTAGATTAGTTAAATAGTACTTTGTTGTCAGATATTAAAAAGACATTTCTGATTTTCCTCAAATTGATATACCCACTAATATATTCATCACTTATGTCTTCATTTACTGTTAACTCTGTTCTCCTACACCTTAAAGGGGCCATACCACAGTGGGAGACTTTTACAGCAGCCACCCACCTGCTAGTATTTGAATGATGCAACAGTCCCGTTAAATGGGTTCACTCAGTATATTATTACACAGAGGAAAGCCCTCTGCTCCACTTTACCCTTCCATTTAAAGCCATCCCTGCAGATTTGGGACTGATAACATTACTGTAACAGTATGAATGTATTATGAATATGGCAAATTTGAATGATTTTTATTTGACACTGTTTTAATTCAGTATTTCATCCAGCCTCGCTTAATAAATGTAATGAAGATGTTTCCAAGGGTGTCAATGTTAGAGAGTTCCAGTCGGGCCTCGTGGAGCCCGAAGCGGAGCAGGTCTCTCTCGGGGGGTTTGCGGGCTACCTGCAAGTGGGCTCAGAGAACCGACCTTCTCTTCTTGTAGGTTATGAGCTTGGCTCGTATCTCGTAGCTTGCATTGTGGTAGGCATGTCCGTTAGAGCATGATGGAGGTCCCGCCACCATGCTCTTGACCTGGATGGTCTGGTCCTATGAGCACCTCCGGCTGTCTCGTCTTGGCCTAGGTGTCGGCCTGGGGTAGCACCCCAGTTCCACCAGAAGTATGATGGATCCACGTACCAATCGTCCGCCTCATCAGTCTCTTCGTCACTCTCATCTCTCTGGAGCTGACGTCCGCTTCTGTACCTGCTTCTGTACCTGCTTGCTCGTCGCGGCATTGAAGTGAACATGTCTTGCGCTAGTGTGCGTTGGTTGATATAGCCCTCACTGGCATTGCGTATGACATCACTGCTGATGGTATAACATCTCAGTCATATTGCCGATGATCCACATGTCTGGTTGGTTATGACATAACATCTCAGCTTTGATGATGTCATATTGCCGATGATGTCATATTGCCGTATTGTCTGGTTGGTAACTTAGTTATGACATCATCGGTCGGGAACGTCACATGATGTCATAGGTCCCATTGTGATGTCATCACTCTCGATAGATCCAGGAATAGTTTCCAGAGACCTAGCTGGACTCGGAGGCTCAGAATATCCCCGGGACTGGATGGGGGTGGCCATCCAGTCCCGAATTGGCGTCGGCACGGAACCTTTGTAACAATCAATATTCGCACCACAAGGCTTAAATATGTCAAATAAATCCAAATGTGAAGGTTTGATAGGAAGGTTGTCTTGGTTAAATAGCAAACAGCACAAACCCAGTCAAATTAATCCATTTGACTGTGACGCCCATTCCCAGGAGCTGGAGAAGGCTGGTCTCTTGAACAAGACCAAGATTGCAGAGGGAGGCCGAAAACTGAGGTGAGACTTCCAAACACTGGTGTCATTAAAGACAAACAGGTGAATTAGAGCGTCATCGTTTTCCATAGTGTTTCATTTCATTTTCTCTGAAGGTAGCTGATTTGGGGCAAATGAAGACGAGTATGATTTAGTATGATGAGTCTCTGAACTTATTGTAATGTTACATTTGTGTTTGTTGGTTTGAAGGAAAAACTGGAATCCATCCTGGGTGGTGTTAGTAGGAAACAGTCTGGTTTTCTTCAAGGATCCTAAATCACAGACACCTTCCAGCTGGGTAAGAGCTTAAACAAGAACCCAAACTACAGACTTGTATACATTAAAGTACATCCACTTGGATGGAAGAATCTTTACCTGAGGTGTATCATTCAATATTGTTAATACGACTTATTCGTGCCATTTCCTCAACTAAGGCTTGCTATTATTATATATCATTTCGTAAGAGATGTTGCTTTTTCCAAATGGTGGACATCTAATTTGAGAATGTAACAATATTCATATTTACAATCTGCTGACTCGACTCCAGTGCATGAAGACCAGTAGCTTGTGATGATCACGTACAGCAGGGGGTATTTGAGAGAAAGGGGAAAATGGAAAAAACTATGAATAAATCATGAAAATACATGAAAGGTGGAGAGCTGAAGAGCTGGTGAGACTCAAACTGAACCAAAGTGGTTTCAGGGAGGACGCTTTTGGATTGTGGCTCTTGCACAAGTATTTTTTGTCAATGTGGCTCGTGAGTAAGTCAAGGTTTGCGTAGCACTGCATTAGATGATCGAGGATGACACACCAGTGAATCCACAGCAAAAGACCCTGGCAGATGATGCAAGGATCACAACAGATCGTTCAATGCTTCAGCTGCTGTGAGCCACAGATTCAAATTCAACTCATTAGCCCTCACCAGCTCAGTGGTTTGAGTGTCCGCCCTGAGACTGGGAGGTTGTGAGTTCGATCCCCCGGCCGAGTCATACCAAAGACTATAAAAATGGGACCCCATTTGCCTCCCTGCTTGGCACTCGGCATCAAAGGGTTGGAATTGGGGGGTTAGATCACCATATGATTCCCGAGCGCGGCTCACTGCTCCCCCAGGGGATGGGTCAAATGTGGAGAACAAATTTCGCACACTCAGGTGTGTGACAATCAGTGGGACTTTACCTTTACTTTATTTATTGGAGCCATTGATAACTCCATGTATGCATATCACATCAAGAACAGTTCAAATCCATTGTCTAATGGTCAGAGTGTGTTGGGGCTTCCAACGTACTGCTGTCATTTGACTCGGCGGCTGTTAGACCTGCAAGCGTGATACAGTATGTTTCTGATAGTTAGGGATATGAAGCTGAGAAATGTCGTTCAACAGGTACTGTCTCTGCAATAAGCACTGTCACATTGGAGGCAATCCTGCCAGAACTGGGCAAAAGGTGGACACTCCCATGTCATGTGTACAAATGTGACTACTATAAAAAAAACAAATTAAATATATATTACTATAAAAAAACAAATGTGACTACTATATAATTTCAGAAGGAAATGAACTGTTCCCTGCCTGTTGAATTATTTGGAGATTACGGACCTGGAAAGCAAAGCATTGCCTAAGAGTTTTCTTGAGAAAAATTCTGGGCGGTTGCAGCAAATTGAACCTTCACCAAAATAAATATCATGATGAAATTGTGTGTGTGTGTGTGTGTGTGTGTGTGTGTGTGTGTGTGTGTGTGTGTGTGTGTGTGTGTGTGTGCGTGCGCGCGCGCGCGTGCGTGCGTGCGTGCGTGCGTGTGTGTGTGTTTTTTATGCTGGTCAGAAACCAGGAAACAGTCGTCCTGAGAGCAGTGTGGATCTGAGAGGAGCACAGCTCCACTGGGCCAATGAGCTGTCTAGCAAAAAGAACGTCTTCAAGGTGAGAAACAAGAAGGTCGAATGACCAACAGGGGAAAAAACCACTTACACTGGAAAAGGGAAGCGCAAGATCTCACATAATCCTTTTCAAATATAAGAGTGTGAGGGATAGGAGAGGTGTAAGAACATAGGAAGCTACTGTATTTCTGTCAGCGCACTCAGCAGAAGTGGGGAAGTGAAAAAGGAAATCTTATATCTTCAATCAACCTTCAATGACCAGTCTTCCTTCCATTTTAAAGGATAAGTTCGTCCAAAAATTAAAATTCTGTCGCTCTCTATTATCTACTCACCCCCATGTCGACGGAAGGACGAAAAGAAAAATCACACATAAGATGCCTCCATACTGCTCATCTGGTGTAATCCAAGTCTCCAGAAGCCCTGAGATGCCAAGTTGACTTGAAAATACATCATGGTAAATGATATCTCTTTAAGTCAGCTTGGCATCTTGGGGCTTCTGGAGACTTGGATTACGCCGGGTGAGCAGTTTTTTCCCCCTGTTGTTTTTACATTTGAAAGTTGGTCCCCATCCACTTCAATTATTTCAGAGGATTCTGCAACGGAAACTCCACAAATATTTTGTGGACTAAAAAACTTCACCCGTCCTTCCCATCGACATCGGGGTGAGCAGATAATGACTGCATTTTCATTTTTGGGTGAACTTATCCTTTAATATGATGTTCACCTCAACCTCAACCCGTCAGTGTGACAGAGCGCTGTGCCGTATTCAACCTCAAGCTATGTCAGGATGAGTGAAACCGAGCACATTTCAGCTTTTACCCGAAAATGATATTTACACAATGTGTAGGCAGAGAAGTGTGAATAAAAATACAGTTACTGTGAAAAGCTCACCGGGGAGCAGTGGGGGGGAGCGGAGCGTCTCTGGGGCTTAGCACAGCGCTGGTGTGACAGCACTTTTCCCAGTCTAAAGATGGCAGTGTGAGAGTCTGAGAGTACAGCCTGCAGTGCTGTGTGTGCATTTGAAAATGTGTGTGTTTCAGCTGAGGACAGTGACAGGCAACGAGTTCCTTCTGCAGTCGGAGACGGACTCTGTGATCAGAGAGTGGTACAAAACCATCCATAATGTCATCGAAAGGCTGGTGAGTCACACACACGCACGCACGTCACCCCCCCCCACACACACACACACACACACACACACACACACACACACACACACACACACCCCACACACACACACACACACACACACATACACATACACACAGCTGTGCCTTTGATGTACTGCTACGATCTCCTAGGATCACAATAGTGATATACCTGGATTTTTTTTAAGTGGCTGTTGAGAAAATGCTTATATATCTTGAATATTATGGATAAGGAGACAGAATGTTGTACATAATGGACTATTTAATATTTGTCATGACACCAGCGCTCCGGGCATCAATATTCACCATTAGAATTAACCACTCGCTCGTCCAGGCTCGTCCAGGCTTCCAATTATTAAAACAATTGTCCTTATGTGTCAGGACATTCAAAACTGGCTGAACAAGCCAACAGTTCTAATTGTTAAAAGGCATTGTCTAAATGTGTTTCTACTTCTTCTTCTTTTTTTTTTACATGAAACCCAATTGCAATGTCGTTTTAAATGTAGTCTTCCTGCCTGTGTTCCAGGACCGTGAAAACCCTATAGACAACGTGCTGCTGTACTCTCTGAGGAGAGCGGGCAGTGTGGAGATGCTGGAGAACAGCGGAGACGAGGACGAGAGTCGCAGAACCTCACGTAAGTTCTCACGCCTAACCTCCGGCCCTCATCACTCCCTTCTGCCTTCCAACCATCCCACATAACCCTCCCAACTCATACCTGCACCTCCAATCCAGCTTTGCTCACCTCCTCCACCTCCACTTCATTAAGGTTATTATAGTTTTGCATTTTTCAGTGGGCCCCGGTGCGCTCATTGGGCTTAAAAAGACCTTGCACCTTTTGTTATGCTCATTTGCTCGATGTAGTTTGCGTTGTCTAGTTATTTTCTCTTAGTTTTAGATAATAAATTATTGTTATTACTTTTACTTTGGCGTGTGACTCCTCCTTTTGTTACTTCCGTGAGCCGGGTTATAACATCTGGGAGGAGGCGCACACCAAAGTAAAATAATGTATTAACTAAAACTAAGGGGAAATAACCAGACAACACAAACTACAATAAACTAAAGAACTGAACAAAAAGGTGCACAGGTGGAAGAGAGATTGTATGGTCTGAAGGTGTTCTTAACGGCCCAGACACACCAAAACGTCTCCAACGTGGAGGCAGTTTCATTTCGGCGTCCTTCTTAACAGTTTAGAAGGATCACGCCGGTCGTGGCGCATTGCGTCCGTCTCGTAGTAGGAGTGGGGCGTGATCAGTAAGGGGGTGGGGCTAGGGGAAAGGGGGTGGGGCTAGGGGAAAGGGGCCGTAGCTAGGGACAGGAAGGTCGTAGAGAGTCGTGCTTCGAGGGTTGGGTAGGGGGAGTAGCTGCGAGGATGTGGGCGGTTTAGGGTTAGGGGTACGACCATTCTCCATATTGAAAATGTTGTTGTAGCCATGTTGTTGAGGTACCCCTAAACATTGCCTAAAGTGCCATAAGGCTGAATGGCCACACCACTGCGCTGTGGGCTTCAAGGTATTTGTGCTTGTATGAGTCTGGACAGACATGGATGTAGACTGCAACTTGACTTGTTGGTGGATGCATACAACCGCGGTGCGGTTATTTCTAGTTTCACTCCTAGTTTTTATCATTTCGTTAACGATAACCTTGCTCCCATCCAGCCTTCTTTCATCCCTCCATCCTGTCTTCCGTCCAGCCGACTTATATCTTCACGCAACTTCTGTGGCAATTCATCCCCCCGTCAGTCCTGCTCCACCTGCACTGTCACCCGTCCCTTCCACTCGTCATCCTCGCCACCGTCCCCTCTCCTCTCATCTCCTTCCCTCTCATGTGGCCCCCCATGAAAAATAATTCCCCCCCCCCTGCTTTAGACCACCCACTTGCACTGACCTCCTCCTCCTCTTCTTCCTCCTCCTCTCCTCCCTCTGCAGTCCCTCGCTCGGCCTCCAACCTGGAGAACACGGAGAGGAAGAGAGTGAAGAGCCGGCTGAAGCAGCTGATGCTGAAGAGACCGCCCCTCCAGGCCCTGCAGGAGAAGGGTCTCATCAAAGGTGAGATCTCTTATCTGAATTCATGTCTGCTTTATTCCATAATGTATGTATACACTGGAAAGAGACAGAAGGCTTTGGATCCTGATTTGGACATACAGTTAGGACAAGTTTTGGATTAAAACCAATTGGTTGTGCATCTGGGTAGGGCAGCAGTAGATTTCCGGCCCACCAACACGAGGGTCGCAGGTTCAAGCTCCTGTGTTACCTCCGTCTTTGGTCAGGTTTCCATATGGCACAATTGGCCGTGTCTGTGGGTGGGAAGCCGGGTGTGTGTCTTCGCTGCACTAGTGCCTCCTCTGGTCGGTTTGGGCCGTGTTCGGGGGTGGAGGGGAACTGTTGGGAATAGCGTGATCCTCCCACGCGCTACGTACTGCCGGCCGGGGGGAACCTCCTCGCTGTCGGGGTCTGTCGAGCAGCTGGTGGCTGCACGTGTATCGGAAGAGGCATGTCGTCGCTGTCCAATGAAAACCACTTATCTCCAATTTTGGTGATTTTCATGTTTTCACTTCATTTGATGGATTAGGCCTAGATGCTCCTCAGAAGAGAATTGAGAAAACCTCGTGGGCTTATTATGAAACCAAACCCAGAGAAGAAAGTCAAAAATCAAGCTAAAAACAAGGCTGTTTTTCTTGGTTCCTGAAAAGTTGACATTTGAGAAGTGGTTTTCATTGGACAGCGACGATGTGCTCGTCTACAACTCTCGCCAGATCGGCAGAGGGGGTGGAGCAACGACCGGGACAGCAGGAGGAAGTGGCCAAGTACAATAGACTACTTGCACAACTCCACTACTTCCTGAAATGAGTAGGACATCTTGGTTTCCTGTCCTACACTATAGAGGGTATGCATGTGATGTCACAGAGGCAGAGGTCACTGTGGGGTCACGCCCACTGAGTCACAGCAAGACTGAGCTTGAATGCAGTAATCAGCCTAGATAACTGACACCTGCTGCTCAGGGAGGAACTTGACACTCATTTTGACACTCATTCCCGATTGAGAGGGCGTGTTCCAGTGGGTGTGCATACCCTCTATTGGATGAACTGATTAATCAGGTGTGCCTGATCACTGTTGTTGTGACTGCAGCAGTCAGGCACACCTGACATTAGTCAGTTCATCCAATAGTGTAGGACAGGAAACCAAGATGCCCTACTCATTTCAGGAAGTAGTGGAGTTGTGCAAGTAGTCTATTGGGGAGAAAACGGGGGGGGGGGGGGGGATGAGAAAAGCCACTGAGATGTCCTACAGTAGGCCTAAGGGTGAGATCTAGAAAGATGGTCTACTGTCAAACAGCCACTGAACCGCTTCTGCTGCTAAATATTAGGGATGGGCATCGAATTTCGAATTTTCGAATAATCGTTGTTATTATCAAGGTCGACTTTTATTATTGAAAGTCGAAATTCGGGGGGAAAAAAGTATTTTTATTTTATTTTTTTATTTTTTTTGTGAGTGAAATGTTGCATTGTCTCCCCTGATTCTAAGTATAGTCGAATCGCTTGGTTTGAGCAAGTAAAACAATTTTTATAAGCATTTTAAGCAAGGTTTATGGAAAAATGAATGGCGGATAAAATCCCATGAAGAGGGAGAGGGGGTGACTTTGGCACCCCTTTGGCACTCAGACCTCAGCCTACTAAATATTTAATGAACCACTCATGATTGTCAAAACTGTTTTTTATTTTCGAAAATGTCAATGTCATGTAACATGTTCTTTACTTCAGTGGTGCAATGCTTGTTTGAGCTAAGAATCCACAGCAGAAGCTTTTTCTATTAATTAATAAAGCCTTAGAGTTAGAATCAGGGGAGACAATGCAACATTTCACTGACACAATTTTTTTTTTACATTTTTTTTTTTTTTCGAATTTCGATTAAAAGTCGACTTTGGCCAGCGAATTTCGAATAGTGTTTTTGCTAGAAATGCCCATCCCTACTAAATATTACAAGATTGAGTGACTCTAAGGCCATTGTATCAAAACCCATGCTTTGTCAGCTTTATATGGTTCAATAAACCGTATTGAGCCCATTGGCTACTGTATCTTTTTTTTTGTATCTAGTGCTTTTCACAAGCATGTTGGTCACAGTGTTTTGTTGCAGACAGATGAAAACAAAATGATCCTACAGTAGTTATCATTGTATCACACTCTAGTGCAAAGCCTCACAGATGAAAGGCAACACAATACAGTATATACAGTGCATGAGTGGCCTTGCATCATCAAAGGTGAACTCTGCTGGGAACGGAGCAGATCGTGGCAAGCCAAATCGACTGTTGGCGTATTCTCCGATTCTGAACAGTAAAACTTGGTATGGTATGGTATGGTGTTTATTCTTAATCCCCGAGGGGAAACATGGTTTGTCACCAGAGCGAGTACAGATACATACAAGAAACAATAACATACAGCACAATAACAATAATACAGTAGAGAGAGAGAGAGCCTCGTAAAGCAAGGCTAGCAGTGTTCATTAAAGAATTTTACAGAAGCAGGAACAAAAGATCTTCTAAATCGTTCAGTAGAGCACCGATCAAGGTATCGCTAGATCAAGTTTAACCTTAAGCTTGTAGCTCTTACATCATGTGTTGTTATCACGACATCATCAGGAAGTGTTTGGAGAAGCCACGATTGCCTGGGAAAACCCTTCAGAACCGATACTAAAGCCAGGGTGTGTGTTTTGTGTCTGTCTGTCATCTGCCTTCAGATCAGGTGTTTGGCTGCAGTCTGGAGATGCTGTGCGAGAGAGAGAGGAACACCGTCCCCCGCTTCGTTAGACTGTGTACCGAGTCTGTGGAGAAGAGAGGTACAGTTACACTTACAGATCTCAAAAGGTGATGCACTTCTAGACGTCCACTAAAAGCGGACACGTCAGTTTGGAAGAATAGCCTCGATCCTGGAGCGGCAGTTGCATGACAGCTATTCAGCACCGACGTAACAACAGAGGTCAGAGGTCGTGTGACAGAAAGCATCTTACGAAAACGTGCTGAAAATCTTTCTGATTTCCAGGCAGGAAGTAGACTCGAACAGACACACACATTCATAGAAGCAGCCATGACCGACACAATCTCACTCCCAGCTTCAATTACTGTCGATGGGTCAGGAGCCCTTGTCATCACTTCCAGAAGAGAAAGGCCGCCCCCTCCTGTCAGAGAGCAACAATGCGGGATGTTCCCTATGATGGGGGGGGGGGGCCTTGGGGGCGCCCTCTGTCCACGGGTTGGGTTTAGGCATTGGGTAGGTGGTCTTAGGGTTATGGATGGGCATTGGATAGGTGGACCTAGGGTTAGGGTCGGGATATGGTGGTGGCCTTAGCGTTAGGGTCTCCAGGGGAGACGCCGGGATGTCCGACCCCCCAAAGGGGGACTCCGACTAAGGGGTACCCAGGGGACACCCAGGGATCTTCGACCCCCCCCCCCCCCCCCAAGCCCCTAGCCATGAACCAGTTAAAGAGACCCCCCCCCCCCCCCCCTTCCCATGCAGCACAGTCCCCCCATCACAGGGCACATCCCGCATCATTGCTCTATGAAGAGAGGGGGCCGCCTTTCTCTTCTGGAAGTGACGAGAAGCTCTGACCGAGCAGACGAGTTTGGAGTGGGAATAAGTTGCCGTGACAGGTGCCAGCCAGAGATAGATCCAAATGAGGGAAAATAGAGCAGTTTAGAAACAATACTGCAAAGAAATATTTAATTCATCAAAAACAAAATCAGTGTTTTGACTGCGGGGGCCGTTAAAAGCATTGTTTTGATGAATTAAATATATCTCGGGAGCATTGCTGTAAACAGTGTCCAGATGTTATCTTCTTTTTCTTGCATAGAGTTGCAGATCTAGACATTTACATGACAAGCAGGCTGACAGACTGGGAAGCTTTTAGGACAAAGTAGCTAAGCAACATAGTCTGTGATGATGGAAAAGGCAAAGAGGAATCTATTTGATTTCTTTCAGCGGCGAGAAGTAGCCCTGTAATCACATGCAATGGTAACGGGTTACCTTGACACTTTGAAACGTAGTTGCTTGCTTAGTTTCTTCACCACTAAACTGTTACATTGGAGGAAAACGTTTCTACAGCTGGATTCTACACAGCTAGCTGTGTTGCGGGTTTGTTTCAATAGCTATAGAATGTTAATTCTAATACATAATTATTAATATGAAAAGACAGGGACAAATGCAAAGGACAAAATGCAGAAACCTTTCCCCCCTAAAGTAGTGTTTGGTAAAGGAGATAACTTAACGTATCTTTAGGCTTGTGTTTCCTGGTGGCTCACCTGGTAGCATGCATATGACGGAGGCTCGTTCCTTCGCGCAACCGACACGGGTTCGAATCCGACCCAAGGTCCTTTGCCGCATGTCATCCCCTCCCTCTCCCCACCTTTCCGGTCTGCCTACTGTCCTATCTAAGTGAAGGCAAAAATGCCACACACAAATAAAAACATATCGTTGGGCTGTATGATTTTTCAAAATGCTGCCACATTAAAGCTTCAGCCAGTCAGCTGCAGCAGAGTCTGTTTAAGGGGCTCAGCTAGGGGATCTTGTATAGCAGCACTGTGAGATGTTACATGTCAGTCAGTGGCCCCTTGTGACTGTGCTGCCAGCATAGATGTTTTAAACTTGAAGCGGTCTGATAGGGCATGAACACTTTTATGTGTCACAAAAACACCATTCGTTCTTCAACTTCCACCCTGCAAACCAAAGGAGGAAAAAGCAGAAACTCAGTCTTGGTGTCATAACAAACACAACTGTGTGAGGGCTTTGTTAAGCAACACACAATCCAATGTGAAAGGGAACTGTGTATACATCTTAATAGCAGATTACATGAGTATGCAGAAGGGAGTCTGGTTCTACAACTTGTTATTATAATGTGGTATAATTTACTTGATATTGTGCGCCGTGCATTGTACTGTATATTACATTGCCTATATGTTTGTCTCATGTCTTGAGGGGTTAGGCGCTACTTTTTGCAACAAAACAAGATTCCAAGGCACACTAAATTGCCTGGAAATGTCACTTAATGGGCCAGGAAAATAACGGGTTGCTGTCATCAGCTTAGACTTCATTACCTCAGAGGAGCTTTTATCATAAGCTCATTCTTTTTTTGTGTTTTTTTTTTTTTTTTTAATGAACAAATTCAAAATATTTGGCAACTTTGTTTGATATTGACCCAAGCCCACCAGTTTGCCCCACTGCACCAGTTCAGAAACACTGACATCATGGCTACCTGTGTGTGGTGTGTTGCAGGTTTGGAAACCGACGGCATCTACAGAGTGTCCGGGAACCTGGCTGTGATTCAGAAACTACGCTTCCTGGTTAACCACGGTGAGGATGGAGGGAGGCCCGAGGGGGGGGGGGGAATGAGGAAGGGAGAATTGAGTGATGGACTGTGAAGAATAGGAAAAGAAAGAAATATTAGTAGGCACCAGTATGACTAATATCAGTGTAAGTTTCATATTGATGCATTTTATTTATGGGGGGGACAATATGCATGTTTCATATTGATACATTTTATTCATAATAATAATAAATAATAATAAACTGGTGGGGATGGACGGAGGGAAGAAAGGATGGGGAGAGAAGAACAGTAAACAAAGGGAATCAGTTGCAACTTGATCTTGCATTAACCTCCTCAGACATCAGCCGGTTTTATCTCTTCTTCTCACTCGATCACTTGTAATCTAGATTAATCTGCCGGCAGAAATTATTTTGATTATTCTGAATATATCATAATTAAAATGTGAAGGGCGCACTCATGTGCACTTGTGAACATGCACTCCCATCCGCACTCAACACACTTGATTGAAATCTGTAACAGAAATCCGTCATCACAAATAGAAAAACAGTGTATCCATCTGACAAAGCGGCCGTTGAGGGTCGCCGGACTGAATAACTGTTGGTTTTTGCAGAGCGAGCGGTGACTACTGATGGCCGCTACATGTTCCCAGCGGAGTTGGTACAAGGTAGATGCAGACGGATAACGGAAGAGCCGGGGGGAGGGGAGGGGAGGGACGGGCGGGGGGCTTACCGCTTTCACGTGTTGTTCAGCCTGCTTATAATGTGTTGCATAATGTGAACGCAGTCAGTCAAAACGCACATACATGTATACACACACCATTACACACACACACACACCCGACTGACACACGCAGCTATTGACGTGCACTGAGCAGTTTGGCGATTGTGCTACCATTTGCTTAATGTATGTTTGTCCCTTAGGCGTTTCTGCTTGAAGTTTTCTGATGTAATAATGTACAGCAGGTTGTACAGGCGGTTCTCACGCGGTCCATGGCTGCCACCTAGTGGCTGAGACGGAGACCTGCAGCCACTTTTTTGTATTGTGAAGAGCTCTAATCCAGTGATTCTCAACGTTTTCCATAGCAAGGAGTCAGGACCCCTGATTTAGTCCACATTAGGACCACGAATTGCCCCCATTTCATCTCTCTTGGACACAAATCTGAGATTTTTTTTTATGTCAGATATGATTTTGTCCAGAATTCAATTTGTATTGTAGGCAGAGAGATAACTGTGGAACTATGATCAAAATAGTCATTCTTCTACATCCTCTAATTGTGTTAACTTCTTGTAAACTAAATAAGGGTGAAGTTTAAAGGGACAGCTCAGCCCAAAATACATATTTTTCCTCTCACCTGTAGTGCTATTTATCCATCTATATCGTTTTAGGATAGTTGCCTGAGTTTTGGCGATATCGGCCGCAGAGATGTCTGCCTTCTCTTGAATACAATGGAACTGGATGGCACTCGGCTTGTAGCACACAAAAAAATACATTTGGAAAACTCCTGAAGAAATCATGACCCGGTTACTCAAGATAATGCACAGACTTTGTTGTGAGCAGTTTCATGGAGGAACTATTTGATTTTGCAGTCTCATGTAGGAACTAGCTAGCAGCTAGCGGGTGTAGTTCCGTCAAAAGAAAATAGTTCCTCCATGAAACTGCTCATAACAAGGTCTGTGGATTGCCTTGAGTAACGGGGTCATGCTTTCTGGAAAGAGATATTGCTGTTGAGTTTATCAAATGTATTTCTTTGGCGCTTTGAGCACCACAAGCCGAGTGCCATCCAGTTCCATTGTATTGGAGAGAAGGCAGAAACTCTGCGGCCGATACCTCCAAAACTCAGGAAACTAACACGAAATGATATACCGTAAATTCCGGACTATAAGCCGCACCTTTTTTCCCGTTTTTTGGGCTTTTTTGGCCCCTGCGGCTTATATAACGGTGCGGCTTATCTATGGATTAAAAAAAAAAAAAAAAAAAAAAAAAAAATCTTTTTTTAGCACTCTTTCTAACTATAAAGCCACTTCTGTTTTAATTTCCTCTCTTGCCCTCTTTTCACCACACTGTATGACACTGTATGACACTGTATGACACTGTGTGCACTGTAAATAACAACACAGGTGGTGTTGTGTTATGTTGTTTTGTTGAAATGTTAATAAATGGGAGCATTACATATGGTAATTAAACATAAAAAAAAAAAAAAAAAAAAAAAAAATACCATTAAAACACCCGCGGCTTATAGTCCGGTGCGGCTTATATAAGAAAAAAATAGTCAACTTTGCAGGTGCGGCTTATACACCGGTGCGCCTTATAGTCCGGAATTTACGGTAGATGGATAAATAGCACTACAGGTGAGAGGGAATATATGTATTTTGGATTTTAGGGTGAGCTTTTCCTTTAACAATTCATCAATTTGCTTGGGACACCATGGAATGTCACCCGGTGGTGGTCCCCAGACCCCCCGTTGAGAGCCACTGAACTAATCCCACAACAGTATCCCACTGACTAATGCTTCTCATCATAACAGCTGGTGGTTCTTTGAATCATAGTCATTGAGCCTTTTGACATCTAGGTAAAACTCTTCTGTGTCCTTGATGAAATTCTACAATTTGATCAGTAAGTGCAATAAGTTTGAGAAGCATTGGTCAAGGCTGGATAAGCAATTTGTTTGTGTTGCTTTCTTTTCTAAAGTGTGCACGTGTGTTGCCGTCTCTCCTCTTACGTTCACAGGCCATTTCTATCTCCCTCCTGCAGCAAACAAGCCTTGCTGCTACAGTACGCCTCGGCCCTGATGCTCTTACTCTAACTCCACTCCTCTCTTCTTCTCCCCTGATGCTCTTACTCTAACTCCACTCCTCTCTTCTTCTCCCCTGATGCTCTTACTCTAACTCCACTCCTCTCTTCTTCTCCCCTGATGCTCTTACTCTAACTCCACTCCTCTCTTCTCCTCCCCTGATGCTCTTACTCTAACTCCACTCCTCTCTTCTTCTCCCCTGATGCTCTTACTCTAACTCCACTCATCTCTTCTTCTCCCCTGATGCTCTTACTCTAACTCCACTCCTCTCTTCTCCTCCCCTGATGCTCTTACTCTAACTCCACTCCTCTCTTCTTCTCCCCTGATGCTCTTACTCTAACTCCACTTCTCTCTTCTTCTCCCCTGATGCTCTTACTCTAACTCCACTCCTCTCTTCTCCTCCCCTGATGCTCTTACTCTTACTCCACTCATCTCTTCTCCTCCCCTGATGCTCTTACTCTAACTCCACTCCTCTCTTCTCCTCCCCTGATGCTCTTACTCTAACTCCACTCCTCTCTTCTTCTCCCCTGATGCTCTTACTCTAACTCCACTCCTCTCTTCTCCTCCCCTGATGCTCTTACTCTAACTCCACTTCTCTCTTCTTCTCCCCTGATGCTCTTACTCTAACTCCACTCCTCTCTTCTCCTCCCCTGATGCTCTTACTCTTACTCCACTCATCTCTTCTCCTCCCCTGATGCTCTTACTCTAACTCCACTCCTCTCTTCTCCTCCCCTGATGCTCTTGCTCTAACTCCACTTCTCTCTCCCTCACTTGTAACTCCTTGTCTCTCTTTTTCACATTGCTTTGTTGTTCCCTCTCTTCCTCTGTCTCTCAGAGGAGAAGCTGAACCTGGACCAGAGTGAGTGGGAGGATATTCACGTCATCACCGGCGCTTTGAAAATGTTCTTCCGTGAGCTTCCTGAGCCACTGGTTCCCTTTGGCTTCTTCACCGACATCGTGGAGACAGTCAGTGAGTGAATACCTTCAGTCCCATTCGGAGATTCATATAAGGGAGGCAGGGAATGGAAATTAAAGCTTGAGTGTGTCATTTTTGTAGTGCAGACCCTTTGTCTCCCCCTTCTGGCCCTTCTGGCAGTGAATGAACGTACAGTGCGCTGCATTCATGTGGTGTCGGGAAAATCAGTTCCTGACTTTTTCCTTTGCTCTCACTGGAAACAGCTATCAACTTGTGGTTTCAACGCTCTGAAGAATAGAATACAACACATCTTCTTTGTCGTTTCCACATTAGATAGAGTACTTTATTTATCTTTCTGGCATTACAGCAGCAGTAACATCAATGACCGAATGAACACAACATAAACACAACAAAAACACACAAAGTGGTAGGTGTCGGTGAGAACTTAAAAAAAAACAATATATACATATTTACACAAATACAGAGAGAGTCATGTGGAGGCCATAGGCTTAATCAGCATGGCGGGAACTCGTTTGACGATGACTCGATTATAACAGACGTTCATAAATATGTCAAAGTTACACAGTCCAGCTTTAAAGCTACTCTCCAGCTCATCGCCCCTTTTTCATTTCTAAACTCTCCTCCAAAAGGATCACTTCTATCTTTGAGTTGAGATACTTAATTACCGATCTCTCACCTGCACCGATTTGTTATTTTTTAATCTCTAATCCTCTAATCCTCTATACCTGGACACTATCACACTTTGTCAAGGTGTGCTGAAAATCATTTTCTGCTAATAAAGACTGTTGGCTATCAAGCAGTATCTAATTAATAAAAGGAAGTAAAAGTTTTAACGTGAAAATATAAATCTTCCCATTTGAGCTGTGATTTTTCCACACGACTCCCATAATCCTCTTCTTACATGCAAATGAAGTTGGATGACACCACTTGACGGGCGAATTTGGTTCTTCATTTGCATAGAGTACTGTGATAAAGTGGCGATACATATCGTTTGATTACATATTCGTAAGGAAACAGAATCGGGCATTTTAGAATAAATCTGATTTTAGTTAATGCCTCTATGTATGTAGGTAATAATAAGCAGTGTTGGGGGTAACTCATTACAAAAGTAACATATTACATGTAATATATTACTTTTAGCAGTAACTCAGTAATATAACTTATTACTTATAGGATTTCAGTAATATATACCAGTTACTCTGTCAAGTAACTCAAGTTACAAATTTAGTTACATTTTATTAAATCAAAGCACATATTTAAAAAATCATTTCCTAATCAAACTGTGTTTTTATGCAAATAACCACTATAGATGACAATAACAAAGGAAAATTATAACATTTAGAATTTTGGATTGTTTACACTGACTTCAAGGCGGTTGAAATTATTTTTCAGGATGGTTCCGGGGCGGCGATGTCATTCTGCTGCTGCTGTTGTTTTGGTAAAAGTAATGCAAAAGTAGTGTAATAAGTAACGAGTTACTCTACACAGAAAGTAATATTGTAAAGTCACTTATTACTTTCAAATGAAAGTAACTAGTAATATGTAGTATATTACATTTTGAAAGTAACTTGCCCAACACTGATAATGAGCTATGTTTGCTAATGCTTCAGTTGCAACTTAACCTGCAAGCTAAGCAGCTTTTCACTTTGTTCTCTATAGAAGAGATGGGGGCTGCTGATCACATATGAAAGCCAGAGAGCGGTGAGCTCATTTGAGTAAACTAAACTAAATGAAGCTAAACTAACATAAACAAAACAATCCCAGGTTCACTCACAGGCTATTCTTCCCATTTGGACCTGAAAACGTTGTCGATGATGTCACTGGATGTGTGTGTGTGTGTGTGTGTGTGTGTGTGGGTGGGGGGGGGGGGTAACTAGCTCAGTAATAAAGCTGTTACACTGATGTGTCTGTTCTGTCCTTCTTTGGAAAGTTGTTTTCTGTGTCCTCTGTCTTGGGTGTGAATCTTTTGAGTCTCTGTCTAAATTTTCTACACAATTAAAGGCGTTATTATTTACTATTGTCCCACTACATTTGCTTGTGACTAGAAACAGTTTACACTAACCAGGGTTCATAATCCCACCTCCACTCTACAGTCTTATT
>NC_139649.1:13155216-13172716 GCF_964638095.1 Poromitra crassiceps | reverse complement strand
GTTTATGATGACTATTCATTTTTATGCTCATATTGTTTCATGTTATTTGAGCGTGGGGAAGGACTAAAATATTCTATTAGGAAAGAAGAGCCGATTGATGGCGATCAATTGAATGTTTGATGAATGGCGAGTGAAAGACTGTATCTCGTTGTGTTTCTGTGCATTTCCAGGCTCACCCTTAGATTTGATCTTCTGCCTAAATAGACAACCACACTTGTTTAATTGATTGGAATGTGTGTAAGTAGTCATTTATACATTGACTAGTATCAGGGTAAATGTATACATTTATCCCTGAGACAGTAGTACAATTTCTCTGATCATTTTTCAAACCTTGAAAGCATTCTCTCTTGTCTTTTGCCAGCCTCACATTTTTTAGATTGAACGTTTCCATTCACTATTATCAAGCAAAGAAAAATGTTTTAGGGTAAATCTGGTGTTGTACTGTACTTGCAATGTTAACACGCTGAAACCATTAAGCAATTTCATATTTCAGAAACGATTGCTATTTTGTACATTACTGTAATTATGTACCATTATGTTTTGTTCTCTCTCCAACCTCTGAAATTGAGGAGATTTATGTGTCAATAAAAACCCAACAGCATAAAAGTCTTGAGGACAGAACTCTCTGTGATGTGTGTTTTTATTTGGCTCGGTGTTAATCGGTATTACAATCAGGCCGTGAGACACAATCAAACACCCCAAACTCCAATCAGCAGCCTGCTGGCAACTCAAGCAATACACCATTACCTCATCGCTCAACATCAGCCCTTTGTTACTAATTCGTTCTTTCTTTCTTTCTTTCTTTCTTTCTTTCTTTCTTTCTTTCTTTCTTTCTTTCTTTCTTGTTTCTTCAGTGACAGGATATGAATTAATTGCCTTTTGTATTTCTTAAGAATATGTGATTATTAATGCTGAAATATATTAGTAATAATTTGACGAGAACAACATGTGGCGGAAAAATCGACTATGTGCCTCTATGTGACAAACATTATAATGGCATTGCAAATGAAGACTGAAGGGCAGCGCTGTGTAAGGTTTATACAGGATCGTTTTTCAATAGCAAACGTTCATTAGGGAAAAGTTGGAAAAGGTCTATTTTTAATTGTTAAGTGAGAGTGCAATATGGCATGTATAGTGTTTTAATCCTGTTTTTGTTTTTTTATCCCTAAAGACCATAAACTTAAATATATGTATACATATATTTAAGTTTATGGTCTTTTTGTGGTATATTATTTCATTTCATTTTATAGTATTTTATTTGTTCTATGTTATGTCTTACCTTTTGTGTTTTATGTGTATTACTTTTTATACGTCTTGTGGTTCATTTGAACTATTTCTTTGTCCCTCTGTGAGCTCGCCAGAACAAATCCCAATCAACATGTTGAGATGGCAATAAATCACTGATCTTAATTAAAATCCCTCTCCAAAAAAGGAAAAGAAAAGAAAAAGAGGATATTTCACTGTTAAATTCTCTAATTCAATGGGCCACTGTAGGAACTGTTTATACGCACAGGGTGCTTCACTAAATGAATACCCATCCAAAGCTGCTAGAAGTTGCTTGGTCAGCAATAGATATGTAGCCTATGGCTTATTTTGACATGGACAGATACAACCATGATGACATTATGACAGTATTTAACTGATGTGAACTTGTTTTCAGTGCATGTCATTGGATCAAGTGAATGTACAGAGAAGAGAAGAGAAGAGAAGAGAAGAGAAGAGAAGAGAAGAGAAGAGAAGAGAAGAGAAGAGAAGAGAAGAGAAGAGAAAACCAGCTCATAGGTGCCTTGCTCAAAGACACTTCCGCAGGCGTCCAGGGGTTTGGACGTCGACACGTCGTCGTTCTGGTTGAAACCACTGGGCCAGGGGTCATCCCTATGTTCCCTGGCTCCTATGTTCCCCGTTTTTCCCAAATGGTGTCCACCCGCTATGCCGACCACCCGCAATGCCGACCTTAGGTTTAGGCGTGGGGGTGGGAGAGGTTAGGTTTTGGGTTAGGGTCTGGGGGAGGTTAGGTTTAGGCATGGGGGGAGGTTAGGTTTGGCGTGGGGGCTGGGAGAGGTTAGTGAAAAACGGGGAATATAGAACCCGGGGAACATAGACATGATCCCCTGGGCCACCCTGCCTGCCACCAGTGGAATATCTTTAACAGACCTTTATTTTTTCCACATAAATAGACACCAATTTTCTACCAAGAATAGAAAATACTGCAGCACTCATTCATCAGGCATTCTTTGCTCCGGCGCTAACAGGAATCAAACCAGCAACCCTTCCCACTGCCACCTACAGTAACTAACCTGCTGCATACAGAATCTGCCTTGGCACATCATCAACTGACTGTTCAACTGTAAGACTGCACATTATGGGATGCTGATGCTGAGACTGTTCATCAATTCTTGTCTTGACTGTTAAATTTAAGTCGGGCCTCCATTGACTATCAGTTTACTCGGTGGGTTATGGTGGGTGTGGCACCAAAGCAGCCCAACTGTCATGCTAACGTCATAACGTCATGACTTGTTAGTTCTACAGTTGACTAATTGTTGTTGATGCACGGGACGCATGTCAAAACCATCTAACCTACGTCATCCAGTGTGGTTTGTTACTGTTATGGTTGACCAATTGTTTACTAAACCTAAGGTTAACATAAAGCCCAATGTATCAAATATCCCCAAAAGTTGCTCAGCCCCTGCACGCCGCAACCACATGCACAGGTTCACAGGCAAAGACTAGCCACCTCTGATGACTCATCGTGCAAATAGACAGACCCACAAGACAGTCTGTGTATCAAAACAATCTGCAGATCATGATGGAAACTGTTTACTGCAGGGGGGAGACTGAGCAGCCCAGACCACAACCCGGCTTCGACACTGTCTTTCTGCTGTTCAATGTCTATGTTTGCACTGACAGGGATTTTAGCATTGCACATTATAGAGCAGTGGCATTTGAGTTGACTTTGTTGAAGTGCGCTGGGTTAAGTAATGCTTCTTCTGGTTTTGAAATAAGTTAATAATTCAAACCATATCACACCCCTTGCTGGAAAATAATTGCCTTGAAACCTTTAGAACCATAACATTGGAATATAAAAAAAACACCATTGTCTATAATGTGGCTGATGTTTATGAAGGGGGAAAAAATCAGTGAAAGACAAAATTCTGGTGACAAAAGTATGTACAATTTTATTACAAAATCTCCCACAAACATGCAAAACAAATATATGAAAAGGTAATTCAATACAAAAAATTGCATGGTTGCTAGTAAGAAATACTGCTTTATATTGATATTTGTGCAGACAATAAGTGAAAGTAAACATTTGTTGGGCTTTTTATGGCCAGGGAAATAAAACAACCGGTAAGGAACTATGCAAAAGAGGGTATCTTTGGTGAGACGTACTGTAGGCCTATACACACAAACACGCGCACGCACACATACATGCATGTGCGTGCACGCACGCACACGCACACGCACACGCACACACACACACACACACACACACACACACACACACACGCACACAATGTGAGATCTTCGGCCCACAGTATGCATGAAGGCTGTCTTATCTGCTCGCACCAAGGCTATGTGGCATTACTCACAGTGTCTGAGTACATCTAAGGCAATTTTCACGTCGACTACACCGCAGTCAGAAAGAGGAAGTTAAAACCGATGTATGTGTCCCCGAGGCTTCAACTTGACCCTCTTTGCCGTGCCTCACCAGGCAGCCTCAATGTGTGACACATTACCGTCCCCGATGGTGTGAAAATAGCCCTGCAACATGTGTCAATTATTACCAGAAAATAACAGACGTTTTTAGCATGAAATGAAATAAAAAGCAACCCCCGTGTTATTATTACACGAACAACAACACATGGTGGAGACAGTGCAAGTTTTATTTGCTCCCTCAAAGAAAAAGAAAAAAAGGATGAACTCGTCAATCTGTCCCTTTCAAACTCCCATGTGGAATTATGAAAAGGACACTGTCCCCCCTTAACGAGGCGTACGATATAAAAATGTGCAGTCCTGCTTATTTTTCCCTCTTAAAAAACAATATAAAACAACCACCTCACAAGTCTTCAAGAAATCATTCCTGCTTTGACCGCTGCTTGCTCTTCATACTAAACAGAGTGATGATTGAAGTGACTGGACTGTACCTCTCTTCTAGGCAGCACAGTGAACCTGAGGAGATAAGCTGTTGGTGGCATAATAAAAATATTATTATTAATTATACCTTGTGATTTCACAGCATAAAGAGAGTCCTGCCATACTCGTATTCTCAACCACTCACTGGCTTTGGGACAATTGAATAGCTGCATGATTGATTGTGTATTTCCATTCAAAATAATGTTGTACAGTTATTACTTAATTCTTACGATAGAGGTAAATATTGGAGGAGAATAATACCACAGGATATTCAAAAGTGAATACTTGCACTCAAAAGGGAAGAATAAATATAGTGACAAAGCAACAGGTCGATCGTGTTCAATATGGCCGTGTATCTGAGAGCTCCACAGCCTGGCCTTGCTTGCGTGCCGTGTAGTCCCAGTTCACTGTAGAAGTCTCCACATCCTGCATTAGTACTTCAGGATTTCCCCAAAACCTCCAGCTCCTCCAGGGACTGGTTTTTGAACCTATGGGTCTTTGACTCCACGTGTGAACAGTGCCAATGTTTTGAACAAAGTAACTACATGTTTCACTTGGACATACAAAAAGACTAAGAACCTCTGCTCTGTGGGTTGTGCAACAGTCAGCAGCAGTAAGCATGTACAAAGTGACTTCTTCTTCTTCTTCTTTTTTAAAGGCTACATGTGCATCTGTATCATCACCTCAGATTAACTCAATCATAGGTGTGATAGCTGTCATGGCAAACATAAAGTGATCAGAGCACAATAGTAGGTACATCAAGTTTATGTTTTGAAAGATAGAATACTGTATTTTGTGTTGTCACAGACATGGCTTTATCCATTTTAAGGCCCTTTATGCTTTGGCAGTTCTGTGCATTTTTCCATGTTATAAGATGAGTAGAAAATCTGCTGCACTGTTATATATGTGGGGAAATAATGCGTATAAAAAGTTTTTGTATATGTATTATTGTATTGGCTTGATAAAGCCAGCTTAACTTTTTATCCTGGGTAATTGGGAATCCATTGTGTCCAGGCTCAGTTCACATTTGCCCAAGTCTCCATTCTGCTCCTTTGTGTCTCTGTCCCACAGACGGTTCTCTGCTCCGTCAGTCCCGATATGGTTGTAACCGTTTCTCTCGTTCTGCTCTCCATTCTCCCTTGTAGGTGATTCTTGGACAGGGCTAGCACCCGGCCCCTCCCCCGCCTCCGACAAACTCACATCTGCCTCCTCATCGTGACCATCTCCTCGCACTCTCTCCTCTTTATCCTCCTCTTCCTCGTCCTCCTCTTCCTCTTTGAGCCCCCCTGGCGCTCCGTCCAGACTAGAGTCGCTGAGGAAGGAGTGGGGCGTTTGGGTGTCCTCCATAGAGAGCGGGGCCTCTCCGGCCAGGTGGCCCCCCAGATCGGCGCCGGTCCCCGGGGTGAGAGGCATCTCCTCCGGGTCTTGGTCCGGATCCTGGTCCTTGCTGCAGTAGGCGTAGCGGTGATTCATATGCTGGGAGTAAGAGCCGGAGTGAGAGAAGCGCTTGCCGCACTTGTCACATTGGTAGGGTTTCTCTCCGGAGTGCAGCCGGCTATGCTCGATCAGATGGTGCTTATGCTTGAAGGCCTTGTTGCAGATCTTGCACTCGTGTGGACGTTTACCTGGAATGAAGATAGACAGAAATGGTTTGTACTACTACCCTATTAAAAGAGAAGAGTAATGACCAGAGGTTTCTTTCTTTGCAATTCCATATAAGTAAATGACTAGTTACAGATTGTGTATGAGCTACAGACCTGTGTGTTCGTATTTGTGTCGGAGAAGAGAGCTGCTCTTCTGAAAGGTTTTTTCGCAGATGTCACAGGCGTACAACCCCTCCTCCGTCTTCTTCAGTCTCTTCCTCCCTGGTCCTCCTTCTCCGTCCATCCCTTCATCTATTAGAGAGAGGTAGTCCAGACCTCCACGACTCAACACCTCACCCTGGGTAGAAAACATAACAATTAATGTCAGTAAGACCGTTTTGACTACAAGCATGACTTTAACTTTACACATTTATTTCAAAGTTGTTCCTTAGTATTTACACAAGTGCCTTAGTTCAGTTCAGTTCAGTTGTGGGTTATAGCGCCTTATTACACACCATGAGTGCTTGTCTCTCCTGGTGAATCTTTTTCAGCATGGCTTCTGTATCTGTCTCCATCATGTAGGCCATGGGAGAGAGGAACGCGGGGCTGTTAGCTGGCCGGCTGAGGGGAATAGACGGGACGCCGTCGTGCACTGGTACCCCTAAACCAGCCTGGCTGAAGATAGGGAAGCCGTTGTACATGGAGCCTGCGAACATAGGAGCTCCAGCCGCGCTGTAGACCGGGTGCTGGTGAAGGGGCAGATGATGTGGAAGTTGGCTTGGACTCAGTCTCCTGAGCTGCTGGTTCTCCAGTTCTCTCTTCTCTCCTCTGGCTGGGTAGCCATTTACAGTTTTGCTCCGCCCTTCTTGGTCTGAGAGTTGCTTGGGCAGCGAGAGGTCCAGAGGTTCATTTTGTGCATCGGCGGACCACGAGGTTCTGGTCTGGAGAGCCGTCTGATTCTGAGGGGAGGGGAGTTCAGGAGGACAGGCGGAGAGGTCGAGGCAGAGAGGAGAACCGAATCCCGACGATGGAACTCTCTTTCTGGGTTGAGGCGATGACAGCTCTGTGGATGGGTTGATCGAGTGGCCGGGGCTGCCGCTTCTTTCCTGGCTGGACCAAAAAGCTCGCAAGGGCTGGGTGGTGTCGAGGCGTGGCTGTGGGGGTGAGTGCATTGCGACCAGAAGCTGCTGCGGTACAGAGTGCCAGCTGGGCTTCTGTAACGGTGATTTTTCTTCGGAGAGACCGTTGGTTACTCCGCTTGGTTTGCTGTTCTCCGTTGGTTGGAGAGAGGGTCTGGAGAAGAACATGGGTGGTGAGAGGTGGCCTTTGCTGTGAAGGCCCTCGGGCATCTCCACTGCCTCTCTGTTCATCTTGCAGTGGTAGCGCTCGTGCTGCAGGAGCACGGCCACATTGGGAAAAAGCTGGGCGCACCAGCGACACGTCGCCACCAGCACACCTCTCTCCCCTTCCCCGGACCTCACCCTCTCTCTTCTCACACTCCTGTCAGGCGACGCCTTCCTATCAGGCCCGCCTCCTCCGTTGTAAATAACCCGCCTCTCCTCCATCCCAACTCCTCCCCCAGCCAGCTCCTCGTCTCTCTTCACCTCCCTGTGAAGCATCTCCTGCAGCATCTGCTCAAACTTGGCACCGGAGTGGAGGTAAGGCATCAGGGTGGTTCCTTTGAGCATGCTGGCCCTCAGGGAGAGTTCGGCCGAAGGGTCCCACAGCCTCGCCAGGTCCGACGTTCTGGGATAGGCTGCCGGGTTCTGGTGGTGGTTAGGGGGGGTTAGGGAAAGGCGGTGAGGGTCGTCCGGTACTCGGCCCAGAGCTCTGACATTATCTTGGGTCTGCGAAGGGAACGGAGAGCCCTTGCCGTTGCTGTTCCTCCCGCCGCCTGCAGAGGGAGATGTAGGGAAGGAGTGGTGGTGGTACGAGCTCGGGCTGTGTCCGTTAAACACCCCGCCGGCTCCTCCCGCGCTTCCCGCTCCGCTTCCTCCCCCACTCAGGCACTTTTTGCTGCTCAAGTGAGAGCTGTAGGAGCCCGAGTGAGAGAAACGTTTCTTGCAGTTGGAACACTCGTAAGGTTTCTCACCTACAGGACACACACAGAGAGGAAACGTCGGTCACAAGACGCCAAGAGTAGCTTGGTAGGAAAACATCCTCTGTGCGGGTGTGATCCTTTTACATCTGGTAATTCTCTCGTCTTGTCGTGAATAATGTTAGCTGGTTTTCAGTCTGCACGTCAAGCTCCTTTGTGTATAATTTAATACCATGTAAAACTGACAAGATAACTAAGGGGTACAGATACAGTGGAAACAATAGTAAATTGATGGGTGACTAGTACTACAACTGTTTTGATGTTATTCAGTCTCACCACTGTGGATGCGGAGATGCTCTTTGAGGTGGTGTTTGTACTTGAAGGCTTTCCCACATTGCAGACATTTGAACTTCCTGGTCTCCATGCCCTGGTCCAAAGTGGCGGAGCTCTAGAGTGAGTCAGTGTTGCATGAAATTAATTATTTTTTATTTTGTAAGACATTCAGGGAGCAATCTGAGGGGTGATGGAAGACTATGTTTGTTGCTCCCATTTATGCAAAGTACACGGTTACAAAGGTACAATAATTTAATATTTTTAATTATTAAAAAAAAAAGAATGTCTTTCCATCCCCCTTGTTAAATGTAGACAAATCCACTAGCAGATATACAAAATAAAGGAGATAAACTATAACATATATGTATATAATACTATATAAAAATATAGTGCAGTACACTATATACATTTTTGACATTTAAATCAACTTTAGACATCAAATCTAAACATGACTGAAAAACTGGTTGTGGCAGTTTTTCATTCAGGCTTCTCCTAAAGGTAAAGGTAAAGGTAAAGTCCCACTGATTGTCACACACCTGAGTGTGCGAAATTTGTTCTCCGCATTTGACCCATCCCCTGGGGGAGCGGTGAGCGGCAGCGTGCGCCGCGCTCGGGAATCATATGGTGATCTAACCCCCCAATTCCAACCCTTTGATGCTGAGTGCCAAGCAGGGAGGCAAATGGGTCCCATTTTTATAGTCTGTAGTCTATAGTTTATTTTATAGTCCTACTTTCTGTGTATATCTCACCTTGTCCTGCAGTTGGTTGTGAAGCGCCAGGTGCCTTTCCATCTGTTCCCTATAGGTGGCAGTGTATCCACAGAGCGGGCAGACCATGTGGCCCCCTTCCCTCTCCTGACAGTACTTGATGTGCTCCCTCAGAGAGGCTCCGCGCTGGTACGTCCTGTGGCAGAACGGACAGGCCTGCTGGCTCCTCATTGCGTCCGGGCTCAGCGCGAGGGCATCTGCTGCAGAGAGAGAGAGAGTTAACAATCCAAACAGACTGCAATTAGCTCATTCATCTAACAAAAGAAAATCATAAAAAAACAAACTTTTATTAACTTTATATGACTTAACTTTATGGCCCACTTTTTTTTTTAAATATATAAACTTGGTATATTTCAGAAAAAGCTGAAAACAGCTACATGTTGGGCAGTATATGAGTGAACTCTGTGACATGCGTCTTTTTAGACCCCGAAGAAAGTTCTGTGCCGAAACGTTGGTGGTTTAATAAATGTCACGAAGCTGATGGGGCGTAACTTTTGTTTTCCTTTTTGCTGTGTCATGCCTTTTACAATGACCACATTACCCAGCAGGCATTAGGAGCCATATTGTAGCCCTCCATGACTAACAACCCCAAAAAATAAATTTTAATTTAGGTTGACATTAACATGAAGAGTCAGACGTAGAATATGATGTGCACATTGTACTATATAGGCTTGGGGCTGAGCAGCTCATTTAGCCTTTTTGCAACTTAAAGCGACAATATACAATGAATTTGATATTCAAATAACACTAAATGAATAGGCTATTGTATACATTATAATCATCCTGTTGGCATGAAATTGGCTTTTCAGTGATATTCTAGACAGTTATCAGCATTATGACACAGGCGTATGACATTATGTGTGGGTCAGTGAGCTGGAGGCTATCAGGACAGGAGCATGGAAGTCACAGCAACAACAACAACAACAATGGCAGAAATCAGAAGTTAGAATCAAAAGAACTGAAGCTAAAATGTGCATCGAACACACGGGTCTGCAACGCATTGCTTTTTGTTGCATATTGTGACTTTAATGTTATTTTTCTGAATAGCATTGCAGCCCCAGGTGGGCCTACCTGCTGCGTCAGGTGAGCAGTGCTGCGCCCCGGGCGACCACATGGCGGGGGGCAGCTCATCGTGTCTGCTGGGATGGTACATGGCTGTAGTGCCGTTGTGACCCAGGTGCTCCAGGAGGCTGGCTGAGTTCGAGGCCTTTCTCAGCTGGGCCAGGAATTCATAGTGGGCCAGGTCCTCCAAGGCGCTCTGAGAGTCCAAGTTCTTACCTGCAGGAGCAGAGACAAAGATAGTTATAGAGACATTTAAATATCAAACAATTTGGAACCTGCTGTGTCCAATTTAATGACGTATGTTTATCCACACTGTAGCTACTGTAAGTCTGCACATGAAGCTGTTGTTGTATGTAATTTTAATAAATAAAACAATTGGGGTTTTGTTTGTTGTTTAGTGTTAGTATCAGGAAAATATCAGTATTGCTACCAGATTGTTATATGTCGTTGCTGTGTGACTTTTTCTAAAAGTGGTGTGTGTATTAGTTTTTCAATGAGCCTGCCAATGGGGCTGAGTCATTGCTTATGTTAAATTATGGCCGCATATTATTATTTCAAATTAAAAACTTCTATTTCTAAAGTGTCTCTCTCTGTGTTTGTTTGTGTCTGCGTGCGTGCATATTTGTGTGTGTACAGTATGTGTGTGTGTGTGTGTGTGTGTGTGTGTGTGTGTGTGTGTGTGTGTGTGTGTGTGTGTGTGTGTGTGTGTGTGCGCGTGTGTGTGTGTGTGTGTGTGTGTGTGTGTGTGTGTGTGTGTGTGTGTGTGTGTGACACAGTGTGTGTGGGAGGTGTGCGTATCAATCGTAAAATGACACAGTGTGCAACTGAAAATAAAATAATGCAACTAAATTGTTGAAGGACTGACAGATTTAAAAAAAAAAATAGTTGAGATAAAAACAATTCTGGCAACCAGTTGGCCCGAGCTTAAACTAGATTTTTCAGATTTCTTTTTGGGGGTCTTCGTGCCCTTGCAGTGCAGCGACGGGCAGGCAGGGCCGAAGGAAAAAGCCACAGACGTACGTGAAGAAGAGAGACTCGGGCCAGTCAGCTTTGCTTACGGCGCAGCGACTTTGAGGAAGATTTGTCAAATGTTTGCAGATGTTGGCATATTTGGAGCTGTTTTTTATGTGGTGAAGGGAAGAGCCGGTTGCGGTCGAGCGTTGTAAAAACTCCGCTGCGCCTTCATCAGGCGAGGCCAGATCACACGAGGCGAGAGAGCTAAGTGATTGTTAGTAGGCGAAGCCACGTGAGCCTTTGATCTCGCCTAAATAAAAGGGAGAGCCGCGCGTCGTGCAGCACTGATTTCAGTACCGTAACGTCACCTCTTTGATGCGTGGAAATATTGTGACATTGTGTGGGATGAGTTCTTTTGTCATGCTTTCAGAAGGCAGCCTTTTCAAAGAGGAGAGCAAAAAAAAAGAGAGAGAAGAAGGAATGGCTTGTAGGAATGGCACCGTTTTTACAAGGAGCTGATAAAAAGGTGTATCTGCAGGGCTTTGAGAAGCATCAGGAGACTGGAAGGGTCTTGCATCAGAAAAACAAAGTCAATCTGATTAAGCATACGTTCCCAAACAAGTCTGTCTGCACCATACTATATGACTGTTAAAGAAAAGGAGTGGGGGGGGCGCTGTTGCGTTAGGGCCTTCTCCAGATCCAGATAGAGAACTAACGGTTCAGAACAATGGGTCACCTAAGATCCCATTTACATGTGGAATTAAAATGCATTCTGTATCCGGATCATTATCGAAATAAAAGGAAAAACGTGCGTAAATGCAAGGTGTAAACGCGTGGTGATGATCAGATCTGCCTGACCACATCTGGAGGTAGTCTGGCTCACATTGTGTTTGGATCTTAGGTAGGTGTAAACGCAGTCCATACAACGTGCACTCGCATCCCAAAGGTAGGAGATGTGACTTGTGATGTCTCACTCCAGATTCATGTACAGAGATAGGACGAAAACAAGACACTTCACTCACGAGCTACTTCCGCCATCATCATGGGGACGGGGGGAGCAAAAGCTTGGTGCCTAAAGTGATTTTTTTTTATCCTACCATTACATGTACATAAGGTTTATTTAACATTTTAACATGTAACATTTACTGTAACACTGCTATTTCTTTTTCAGGTCTGCCTTGGGCAACATTGAACACATCTCCTCTTAGCCTATGTGAGATCTGATCTCAATGAGGATAACGAGGACGCATTTAAAATACCAGCTGTCATCGCAAAGGTAATCATTTATTATGCGGATAACAACATGTCCGCATATAGATCACATTTGAACGCCAGGTGTAAATGAGGTCTAGGTCCACCATACCGTTTCACCTATACTTGATAAGGATGTCACTTGAAGTGAAGATCATCAAAGACACAAACCACCCCCACAACAGTCTGTTCTCCCTGCTACCCTCAGGGAGGAGATACAGGGTCCCAAGAGCACGCACAAATCGCTTGAGGGACAGTTTCTTCTCGCAGGCCACGAGACTCCTTAACATATACAAATAGTGTAGTAGCCGCACTGTACCGCACTGTAGATGCTACCATTATGTATGACTAATGTTCAATAGTATGTTTAATTAGGTATACGCTATTTGCACCTAACAGAATGTTATTATGTTTAATTATGTTTAAAGTATGTTCATGCCATTTGCACTATGGGCAGTGAATACGCCACTGTCTGTGGCGTGTCTTACTGCTTTATTGCTTGTTGCCTCTTGTTTTTTTATTTATATATCTTTTATTTTTTGCACTATGTTGTAACGGAGCCTACAGCACAAGAATTTCACACGTGATACTTGTACTACGGAGTGACAACAAAAATCTTGAATCTTGAATCTTGAATCACTTACTGTACATCCTCATTGGCTCCTGGTCTTCCCTGTCTGCGGCGGCGGCAGTGACAGCACCGTCTCCCTCCTCGGCCTGCACCCAGGGGTGCTGCCTGCCCCCGGGGCTGAGGCTGTGCGGCCGGGTGGGCCGAGCGGGGCTGCCCGGCTCCTCGGTCCCCTCGCTGGGAGTCAGGCTCGTCTTGTCCAGGCTCTCCTGGCAGTCCTGGGGCTCCAGGAGGCACCACAGGCCCACCTCATCCTCCCCCTCTGATCCCAGCGAACTCACTCGCTCAGTGTCCACTGTGGGAGGGAAAGAGAGAGAGAGAGAAACAGACAGACAGGCGAAAAGGTTATATTAGGTTATACAGACCAGTCATCTTTAAATGCAATATAGCGTAATATGTTTATTAGGAATATATGATGCTGCGCTGTATTTCAAATAACAACACAGTTTAAAATCAAATGTCAGGGACATGTGTCTTTAATCTATATTTAGTATGAGATGCCAATTATTATTTTGTCATGTAAAATCTTTTTTTTTTTTTTTTACTATGATTCAGAATGGAATGAACATGTGTTTCTTATCAGTTGATATTTCATATGGCTTTGTGTTGGTGGAGCTACAGTGAGTATGACCAATACAAGCCAGCGAATAACCTGCACGATTACAGAAACAATGTTAGGAACTGAAACCAAAGCAGGGTGAAAACGCCACCCAAAAACGTAAAAAGTTTCATAAATTCTGGAATATTCCTTTGCGTGATGTTTGAAGTCCAAAACAAGAACAACTGAACTGCATAATTATTTGTTTGTGCTCAATTTTCCGTGTTGCTGCAGTATCCCGTTTGCCTTGTAAGCGACGGGAATGAAATAGTCCTCATGTGAAGTTGTTCAATGTGTTTCTTATCAAGAGATATTTCATATGGCTTTGTGTGGGTTGATCTGCGGATTATGATCAATACAAGGCAGATGTGTTCAGCTTACAACCTACACAACTGCGCAGAGTAGATCCAGAACCGAAAAAACAAGGGTCACTACCAGAAATTACGATATTTCAGAAATTCTGCAATATTGTTTCTACACAACATAGAGCTTCAGAAATAAAAAATAACCACAGTTATCAGTTGCAGTTTCTGCTTAATTTCAATGTCATTTGTAATTTCTTTCTTTTGCCTTCAAAGCACAGGGACCAAAACCAAAACTCTAGCCTATATAGGGGGGGGGGGGGTCATTATTAAATGAAGTCACTCAAATCACAAATTTATTTTAATGATATAGAGTATCTGGTCAATAAAAGTGTTCATTCCACAACCCACAGCTTGTTTTACTGTAATTGTGTCATTGATCGTCTTGTGTAGGTGTTGCTTCTTGTCAAACGGAGGATTTTTCATTTTGTAATGAAACTCATATTACCATAATGCCATCTTCATGCAAATACAATGTAACGTTGAACTAAAACCGTTTACCCATGCAGTTGCTCTTCACTCACAGCCTACATGATGAGTAAGCTGAGTGTTGAAGCATCAGATGTTTGCAGCGCTCTATCAGTGCACATAACTGTGTTTCATGTGCGATTCATTTGTGACAGCGAGGCAAGGGGATCAGGGTAGCAGTCTGAGTCAAAGGAATGATAAATAACATATTGCTAAAAGTTAAAAGCGGGCCCGTTGTACCCTTCTGTGCCCAGAGACTGCAGCAGAGTTGGAAAGGCACACTACTTTTTCCCATGGCAAAGACAATAAATGACAATCGCAAACACATGCCTGGGATTTCAGCTGTAGGCTCTTATTTCCCAGGCGTTTTTGAGGACTCTCTCTCTGTTTTCCTCTCGCTGATTGGCAATATCTAATCACAACCAAATAATGACCCTTTAAGAACACAAATAGACTCCGTGCCAATGTCTTTGAAATATCACGACAGAAAGCCAAGCGTGTCGTTAAGGGAGAGCATGTACCGTACTCTGTGCCTACATAGATAGTGTGTGGGTCAATCATTCGTTTTGCGTTGTTGTGAAAATGACGTTTCACAGCTCATTAAACACAACAACATGTATGCCATCAAACAGTCAAAATAACACTCAGAGGTTTAAAGACAGACCCCCCCCCCCCCCCCCCCCCCCCCCCCCCGCACCCACCCTCCTCCGTGAACTCGCACAGTCCCAGTCGTAGACACACAGACAAAGAGACAGTGAATGAGACGAGAGATAGGTAGGCTAGGTTATCGTGATGTTCAATTTGAGTTTTATAAATTGTGTACATTTTGTATTACATTTTTGTATTTCGCACTGCCTAACACACTCACACACAGACAAACGCACAAATTATGATTTAATATGCATGAAAGCAACAGGTAACATCAGGCATAAAATGATGAAACATAGATGTCAATAAGAAACGGGTGAGAAAGACAATTCAGAATAATCATAGAACACGGCTTTAAAGAAATGAACATCAAACTAATATGTTAAAGGAACACTCCGCCCATTTTCAACCAGCTTTGTATCATTAGAACATCAGTAGTATATCAGAAAACTGTAAACTGTTTTGAAGTCTGTCATTTAATTTGACAGTTATTGAGTGTTAAAGTGTGGACCAGTGACATCACTGGTCCACACTAACTCAAATTAATAACTTATTAACTCAAATCAACTCTCAATAACTGTCAAACTAGATGACGGTTTTTAAGTCATTCGTCTAGTTTGACAGTTATTGAGAGTTGATTTGAGTTAATGAGTTATTAATTTGAGTTAATGTGGACCAGTGATGTCACTGGTCCACACTTTAACACTCAATAACTGTCAAATTAAATGACAGACTTCAAAACAGTTTACAGTTTTCTGATATACTACTGATGTTCTAATGATACAAAGCTGGTTGAAAATGGGCAGAGTGTTCCTTTAATAGTGATAGCGGTATCAAATGAATCATCCTCCTGGTCAAGGCCACATCACGAAGCCCCACATTTAATATCAGTCCCACTGTACCAACGAATACACACACACACACACACACACACACACACACACACACACACACACACACACACACACACACACACACACACAATCACTGTAAAACATGGGTCAATGACAGTATGTAACCTTTCTGTTACGGCCACACAGCTGTTAGTGGAAGGGCAAAGGGGGACCCAGTGCTGCAGGGTGGGGGGGGGGGACTGGGGGGTCAGGGGACCTCCCGCAATCACAAACACACACCTACTGACCTGTACAGTGCCTGACCTCTGACCTGTCTGTGTGAGCCGTACAGTTTACACTGATTATTCTCACTCACTGTAGATGATCGGCCGAATAAAAAAACAACACTTAATTCATCTTAGCTAATCTCGGAATGTTTGAGCAACATGTGTTCTCCTTTCGCATCAGCAGTTTGTGTGTAACTGTCCCAGGCCAGCTTGGACTGCGACCTGGTGAAAAGGCAACACAATGCAAAACACTGAAAAAACACTGATGGACCCCCAGAGGCTATCACTGACTGGAGCATCTGCTCCTCCATGCGGTGCTCTGCTGCTCTGGCCTGGCAGGGAGGAATGACTTGCTTTCATAGGGGATGAAATTGCTCATCAAATCCTCTTCCTATTAAGGGCAGCTAGGATTATGTTATATGATGTTGTTGAGGTCGACCTCTCTGCCCTGCAGGAGGAGTTTCCTGGGATGATGGTAGATAGGACATACCATACGGTACCACCGGGCCCAAAAAGAAGACAGCAATCTGGTCCAGATTAGCATCAAATTGGCTCTAATTTTCTCTCCCGTGACAGTGAGTGACACTGGGCCTATACGGGCCGTCATTAAAGCAGCACGGCGCCGGGATGGCTTTCATTATCTGGGCCATTGATTTATTTATTTGGATAGAGAGCGCATTCTTCCAAAAGTCTTTTATTTGAGGAGGACCACTAGATCTTTGAACAGCGCAGGAGGTTTGGGAGTGCCAGTATGTGTGTGTGTGTGTGTGTGTGAGAGAGGGAGTGTTTGTGTGTGTGTAATTGTGCATGTTTTGCGTGATATGTATGTCGTGTGTCAAGGTACAAAGGAGTTTTTTACGTAAGAATGATGAATTCACGCAATGTGTATCCGTTTTATGAGGGTGTAATTTGTTGGAAGACACTGAACACAAAATAGCACACAGTTAGAAAAGAGGGCTGCTATTTTGCATGGCGGCTGTATAGTGTGCATGCGTGGGAAGAACATGAGTCATATCCAGAGAGCGCTAACTGAAGCTGTGCTGCATCACGCTTGACAACGTCGATCGCTCGCTCCCTCTGGGGACTCTTTCTGATGGCTTGACAACAATAACGTGTTGAAGTCAAACATTGCAGTAATGTCCTTTTAATCTGTCTGTCTGTCTGTCTGTCTGTCTGTCTGTCTGTCTGTCTGTCTGTCTGTCTCTCTCTATCTCTCTCTCTCTGTCTATCTCCATCTCAGGCAGTGACTTATACAGTATTTTTCGCGTAAGGGAGAGCGATGTCCTGTCTGCCAGAATCAAGTCAAGTGGGTCTTAAACTTTTTTCAGCCTGGGATACCAATCAGAAACGCAGTCCTTCTCCCCGAGGCTACTGAAAATATATTGCTGTGCTTGTTATCTGGGGGACCCACCAGAAAGAGGCGTATGATCTCTTTTGGATCCCGATCCATAGTTAAAGAAATTACGACCTACTTCTTTTATTGCTTCCTTTAGTCAGTCTGGGCTCCGTTTCCCAAAGACAGACAGACAGGCAGGCAGACAGACGACAGACAGA
>NC_139649.1:13142716-13150216 GCF_964638095.1 Poromitra crassiceps | reverse complement strand
CTACAGAACACAGCGTCAGATAAGCCCAACAGTCAAACAAGTTGAAAAATAATGTACAGCAAAAATCATCAACCAAACATAAAAGCTGTGACTTACAGTTCATATGTCGCAGGGCGAGCTAATCCACTTAACTGAGTGCAGAATGACCTGGCTGGTATCTTTATCTTCAGCTTCACACCCTGACATTTTTCTCTCTTTTTTTTTTTTTTACATCTGTCTATCTCCTCCTACTCATATTTTGCACCATTTGCATGTGCACTGCACACCTCTGCTTTTGTGTCAGTTGTAACCATGTATATATATCATATTGGACTGTGTATTGTCATATCGGTACAACTCATTCTGCCTGCTGAGCTGACATGGTAGTGTGAGATAGTGCTAAAACCACAACATGTAGGCGACACTCCAGCAGCATGTGTGAGCCAGAGAGTGAACGTGGACAGGAGAAGGGTCCCCGAGTCTGACTTTTTCCACATCAAGTACCCCTAAACTGACACAAATTAGACCGCGGACCCCCATCTGATAAGACTTTGTGCCAGGGTCCCCCCATCTGATAAGATTTTTTACTTTTAGATGTATTATTACATAAAGTGTCTGAAACCCATGACCAAAACAGGCATACATTCATTCTGTCATTGTGTTACTTAATATGGATGAAATTATAGTGAAAATAAATTTGCTGGGTACCCCCTGGAACCCCGTCAAGGACACGTGGGGGTCCCCGGACCCCACTTTGAGAAGCACTGGTCTAGAGACCAGGTTCAACAGGTTCAAAAGGTGTCTGCCTATGCAAGTGTGTTTGAGTGGCAGCGAGAAAACGCTGAAACATGGGAGGTGCAGTATGCTGAACAGCAGAGACGTACATACACATGGTGTGAACGCACACTCACAGCGTATAGTGAACAGCAGAGACGTACATACTGTGAACGCACCCTCACGGCGTATATAGGCTACTCTCATCCCCCCTCAGATTTCCACCAGACCCATGTATTCATAGATTGCGGTGTCAAGACCAATTCTAAACATCTATTTTGGTGTTTTGTTTGCAGCCTATAATATGATGTTGGCCACGTTAGCTTGACAGTCTCCACGGTGAACAGACTGGGAACTTTGCATTGCTAAGGTACAGCATAAGCAGATGATATTGGTGCCAGTATACCTGCAAGTCAGTTGGCCCCAAAAGCACCTAGAGGTCCCGTGTGCATCATTGTAGTGATTGTTTATCAACTGCAACAAGCACATCTTAAGCTATACTGTAAGAAATTGATTGGTTTATAAGTTTTGCTTATGACACTTGGAAGAGCTTAGTCAGTAAGCAAGGGGACATGTTTTTTTTTTTTGTTCAATTATCTACCGTGTAGTATGTGTTTCCCCATCACGAAATGAACACGACAGCAATGACAACACATTAAAATACCTACATGAACTCGCTGCCCACATACTTTGACTTGTGACTGCGTGTCGCTTGCCAGATACAATCGTTAATTTGTACAAGAAAAATGCGACAATCAGTTTGTCATCTTTGCACAACGGAGGCAAGGTGTGAGCGAAGAGGTGTGCAGAGCTGCTTTGTGGTTCCTGTCCTCTTCCTTAGAGGTTTCCTGTCTGCTGCTGCACTGCACGTGTGCCACCACCCTGTACCTGTCCTGTAGACGTAGACCACCACAATGACATATAACAAACCGGTTCTAGATGTAGACCTCCACAATGACTTATAACAAACCTGTCCTGTAGACGTAGACCACCACAATGACATATAACAAACCGGTTCTAGATGTAGACCACCACAATGACACAAACAGTTCGCCTTTTTTATGTTTGAGTTTACGTATTTTCCTTTTGATGAAGTCTATCAGACTAGTTATGTTTACTGTTTTTTTCACTTTATGTATTGTTTTAACTGTTTGAAATAAATCGTTTCAATCAATCAATCAATCAACGATACGATTGTATCACGATATATTGCGATGCGATACATATTGCGATATATATTGCGATATTCTACAGAATTTACTCAAAATTAAATAGTAGAGCTAAAGATACAACACACTGTGTACCACCCAGGTAGTGTAATAATATGTACATCACTTTATACTGATAAGTTAGTGGACAAATTTAGTCAAAACTACTGAGTGTTGAGTGTTACTGAACGCATCGATATGGGAAATATCGATACAGTATCGATTAGGGGTGGGAATCACCAGATGCAGAGGCCTGGCATGGCATGGCCTGCAATTTTTTATTTTTTATTTTTTTATATCGCGATACTTGGCGTCCAAGTATCGATACAGTATTGGGAAATAAAATATCGCGATATATTGCCGTATCGATTATATTGCCCAGCCCTAATAACAAACCTGTCCTGTAGATGTAGACCACCACAATGACTTATAACAAACCTGTCCTGTAGACGTAGACCACCACAATGACTTATAACAAAGCTGTCCTGTAGACGTAGACCACCACAATGACGTTATAACAAACCTGTCCTGTAGACGTAGACCACCACAATGACTTATAACAAACCTGTCCTGTAGACGTAGACCACCACAATGACGTTATAACTAAACTACCTTATATGACACCATGGACCTGTCCTGTAGACGTAGACCACCACAATGACATTATATAACAAAACTACCTTATATCACACCAGCCTTTACCAAAAAGACAGATAGATGATGTGGCTGCACACAGCTGCAGAAAAAGGTGTTAAAATAAATTTTCGTTTAACCTATTCTACTGTCAGAAGGTGCAAGTGCAGTATACTTGATGGGCCACAAATTAGACCATGGATCCCCATTTGATAAGATTTTGTCCCAGGGTCCCGCTTCTGATGCAATATTGTTTCGCTTTGACATGTTTTATTACAGAAAGTGCATGAAACCCATGTCCAAATAGCCACACATTCTGTCATTGTGTTACTAAAGGATGGAATTATATTGAAAATAAATGGTTCCCCTTTTTGCTGGGAACCCCCTGTAAAACACCCTCAAGGACCCCTGGGGGTCCCCGGACCCCCACTTTGAGAACCACTGCTCTAAGGCAATGCAAAATACGAAAAACGTAATACAAAATGTACACAATTTATCAAACTCAAATTTAAAGGAACACTTCGCCCATTTTCAACCAGCTTTGTATCATTAGAACATCAGTAGTATATCAGAAAACTGTAAACGGTTTTGAAGTCTGTCATTTAATTTGACGGTTATTGAGTGTTAAAGTGTGGACCAGTGACATCACTGGTCCACACTAACTCAAATTAATAACTCATTAACTCAAATCAACTCTCAATAACTGTCAAACTATTCATCATGCATCTAGTTTGACAGTTATTGAGAGTTGATTTGAGTTAATGAGTTATTAATTTGAGTTAGTGTGGACCAGTGATGTCACTGGTCCACACTTTAACACTCAATAACTGTCAAATTAAATGACAGACTTCAAAACAGTTTACAGTTTTCTGATATACTACTGATGTTCTAATGATACAAAGCTGGTTGAAAATGGGCGGAGTGTTCCTTTAACATCATGATAACTTAGCCTACCTCTCGTCTCATTCAATTCAGTGTCTCTTCATCCGTGTTACTGCTGTGCTCAGTACAGCCTCAATATGCCAAATACAATTTCCACCAACCTACCAGATCAAATACGAATGAGCAAAATGTCTTGCACCATTGAACGTCATGCTGAATTTCCCTCTGATGTCATGATGGTTTTAGTTGCATTATTTACCATTGTGACTCATCTACCACAGTATTTGATAGTCATGTAGGTCAATGTGTTACTATTGGTGAGTCAGTGAGGTACAGTAGTATCTGTGTTTGTGCGTGTATACACCAGTAGTTATCAAAGAGGTGTCTGGGGACCCCCAGGGGTCCTCGGGGGGGTCCCAGGGGGGTCCCCAGGAAAAAACCGAATAATTGATTTGGACTATAATACCATCCATAACTAACCCAATGACAGAATGTATGAGTATGTTTGGCCATGGGTTTCATACACATGCAAAAGCGATCCACTGGAACATGTGCTGCATAGGCTACACTCGCCTACGTAGGTCTCCTGCCATCCGTGCATCTGCTGAGCCGTACATAGGCGTGATGCTGGTTGAGAAAGGTTAGCTCGGTTAGAGGAACACGTTATTTTGAGTTTTGCCCTCCGCCTCCCCCTGTGGCCCGAGCTGGTTTCCGTGTAGCGAGCGAGCGAGGCATCGGTTGGGGGCAGGAATGCAGTAACGGTCACAGAGGGACCCACGCACTCACCGCACTGTGAATCAAAAAGCAAACTCCACTTCATTAGACTCCTGTCATTGCAAGAGACTCTCACACCACTCTATAAATACCCCCGTCTCCCCCCCGTCTCCCCCCTCCAAATTTGTTTTCCCTCTTTTTTCTCGACACATGAAAATGCTCGGGGACCGTTCCAGCTTTCTGATGTGGCTCTTTATTTTGCACGTCGGCGCAAGAAAACCGCACAATAGTGGCTCCTTTTGAATATTAAAACATTCTCCGAGAGAACACAAAAGGTTCTGAAGTTTTTTAATAGGAGTACACTCTAAATAAAACTTCTCTTTGAGCTTAACGGCTATAAAAATGTGGGACCGGGTGAGTTCAACTTGAGCTGCGACTTTCTGTGACTCTCTACGGGTGATTTACTTTGAGGGTGAAACAAATATGCCTGGTATCCAACTGATTTTTGTCTACTTCAAACATCTTTATGAGATCCTCTAGAGGTGTTTAGTGTGGTGTGTGTGGTGTGATTGAAAGGGACATTGCCCAAAAAGTCATAATCCAAGCTCTCAAAAGCAAATATAAAACAAAAGATGCTGGAATTCCTAAAGAAAACAGAGAGTTCTGAGGAAGCCACACTAAGATCTAAAACAGTGGTTCTCAAACATTTTCACGTCAAGGACCCCTAAACTGAAACAAATTAGACCATGGACCTCCTATTTGATACGATTCTGTCCCAGGATCCCACATCTGATAAGATTTTTGCTTTTAGATGTTTTATTACAGAAAGTGTATGAAACCCACGACCAAAATAGTCACAGATTCTGTTATGGATGGATTTATAGTGAAAATACATTATCCTCCTTTTTGCTGTGGACCCCCCAGAACCCCTTCAAGGACCGCTGGGGTCCCCGGTCCCCACTTTGAGAACCACTGAAAAAACAACAGACAGCCAATGATAAGGAAAACGCTCCTACGTAGCTACAGCATTGTCAATAAACAATCATAATCATTCTTAACTCAGTAAGAAAATGACAAACTGACAATTACATTCAGCAGTGAGAAATGTCTCTGTTATCTAATAGGATTCACATAATGAAATTACGCTTAATGACAATGATCCACTGCCACTGGGCTCAGCAGTGATTCACAAGGAGGTTAACAAAAGAAAGAGGGACAATGTATCTGTACCAACCTAATCATACACTTTGATTTCATCCAATAAAATTGGTTTTGAAAACACAGCCTCTCTATGAGACGTGTGACAGTCAGTTACTGCCTGCTTAACATACAGATGGGGCGCCATCCTCTGGTGCACGTTGACATTACATGCATGTTTCACTCCACCCGAAAGCTGATGATACAGCCAAGCATTTCAAGTGACCACATGTGACCTCTCTGAAGATGTCAAACATGGAAGAGATGCCTTTCTAATGTGTCATCCTGCCACTGCTCTCTCTCTGTCCCTCTTGTCTCTGCTCTCTCTCTCCATCTCTCTTGTCTCTGCACTCTCTCCCTCCCTCTTATCTCTGCTCTCTCTCCATCCATCTTGTCTCTGCTCTCTCTCCATCCCTCTTGTCTCTGCTCTCTCTCCATCTCTCTTATCTCTGCTCTCTCTCCATCCCTCTTGTCTCTGCTCTCTCATCATCCCTCTTGTCTCTGCTCTCTCTCATCATCCCTCTTGTCTCTGCTCTCTCTCTGTCCCTCTTGTCTCTGCTCTCTCTCTCCATCCCTCTTGTCTCTGCTCTCTCTCTGTCCCTCTTGTCTCTGCTCTCTCTCATCATCCCTCTTGTCTCTGCTCTCTCTCTGTCCCTCTTGTCTCTGCTCTCTCTCATCATCCCTCTTGTCTCTGCTCTCTCTCTGTCCCTCTTGTCTCTGCTCTCTCTCATCATCCCTCTTGTCTCTGCTCTCTCTCATCATCCCTCTTGTCTCTGCTCTCTCTCTGTCCCTCTTGTCTCTGCTCTCTCTCTCCATCCCTCTTGTCTCTGCTCTCTCTCCGTCCCTCTTGTCTCTGCTCTCTCTCCATCCCTCTTGTCTCTGCTCTCTCTCCATCCCTCTTGTCTCTGCTCTCTCATCATCCCTCTTGTCTCTGCTCTCTCTCCATCCCTCTTGTCTCTGCTCTCTCTCCATCCCTCTTGTCTCTGCTCTCTCTCCATCCCTCTTGTCTCTGCTCTCTCTCCATCCCTCTTGTCTGTGCTCTCTCTCCGTCCCTCTTGTCTCCGCTCTCTCTCCTTCCCTCTTGTCTCTGCTTTCTCTCATCATCCCTCTTGTCTCTGCTCTCTCTCCATCCCTCTTGTCTCTGCTCTCTCTCCATCCCTCTTGTCTCTGCTTTCTCTCATCATCCCTCTTGTCTCTGCTCTCTCTCCATCCCTCTTGTCTCTGCTCTCTCTCCGTCCCTCTTGTCTCTGTTCTCTCTCTGTCCCTCTTGTCTCTGTTCTCTCTCATCATCCCTCTTTTCTCTGCTTTCTCTCCATCCCTCTTGTCTCTGCACTCTCTCCATCTCTCTTGTCTCTGCTCTCTCTCCATCCCTCTTGTCTCTGCTCTCTCTCCATCCCTCTTGTCTCTGCTTTCTCTCATCATCCCTCTTGTCTCTGCTCTCTCTCCATCCCTCTTGTCTCTGCTCTCTCTCCGTCCCTCTTGTCTCTGTTCTCTCTCTGTCCCTCTTGTCTCTGTTCTCTCTCATCATCCCTCTTGTCTCTGCTTTCTCTCCATCCCTCTTGTCTCTGCACTCTCTCCATCTCTCTTGTCTCTGCTCTCTCTCCATCCCTCTTGTCTGTGCTCTCTCTCCGTCCCTCTTGTCTCCGCTCTCTCTCCTTCCCTCTTGTCTCTGCTTTCTCTCATCATCCCTCTTGTCTCTGCTCTCTCTCCATCCCTCTTGTCTCTGCTCTCTCTCCATCCCTCTTGTCTCTGCTTTCTCTCATCATCCCTCTTGTCTCTGCTCTCTCTCCATCCCTCTTGTCTCTGCTCTCTCTCCGTCCCTCTTGTCTCTGTTCTCTCTCTGTCCCTCTTGTCTCTGTTCTCTCTCATCATCCCTCTTGTCTCTGCTTTCTCTCCATCCCTCTTGTCTCTGCACTCTCTCCATCTCTCTTGTCTCTGCACTCTCTCCTTCCCTCTTGTCTCTGCTCTCTCTCCGTCCCTCTTGTCTCTGTTCTCTCTCTGTCCCTCTTGTCTCTGTTCTCTCTCATCATCCCTCTTGTCTCTGCTCTCTCTCTATCCCTCTTGTCTCTGCTCTCTCATCATCCCTCTTGTCTCTGCTTTCTCTCCATCACTC
>NC_139649.1:13130216-13135216 GCF_964638095.1 Poromitra crassiceps | reverse complement strand
CATGTGAAGGATGTCGGAGGGACTCAATCAAGGGATTCCCCATCAACTGCTTTGTGAGTCTGGCATCAAACGGCGCGAGAGCCGGGATGGGAGAAACGTGTGACTTCTTGGGAGCCGTGTGGGAACGTCGAGGAACAAATGAGGAAACGCTCGCAGTGGATTATCCCACGTTCTGTCACCCAAGTCTCCTCTCCCCCCCCCTCCCCCCCCACCACCACCATCTCTTGTCTTCTCATTGAAGGACTGTTTTTGCTGTCTCTCTCCAACCCTGTCAACCCCATCACTACCCAACCTCTGTCATCCTCCTCTCCTCTCCTCTCCCCCCCCTCCACTCCCTCCCGCTGGTTCTGACGCCTGGGTTGAGCCCCTTGAAGAGTCCGGGTAATAAACTCTGGTGCCTGGGCTCCTCATTGCTGTCTCGCTCTCTCCCCACGCGTCGTGGATACTTCGTCGGCTCGGTCCAAAAGGCACGCGGCCCTCCTCCTCTACTTTGTACATTACAACAGCGTCACTCTCTTTATTTCAATGTCTCCCCCCCCCCCCCCCCCCCGTTCCCTCTCTCTCTTTCTCTTTTTCGCTGCTCAAGTCTTTCTTGTACAGTGTGCTCTGCCCACTGTGGCTGCGCTGTGCCAGAAAAACCCACACACACACAAACACACACACACAGACACACACACATACGCGCGCGCACGCACACACACACACACACAGACACACACACACACACACATACACACACACACACACACACACACACACACACATACGCGCACACACACTCACACACAGATCCGTACACGCACACACACACAAATAGGCAGTCACAGACACACAGCTGGGCCCCAGCTGCATACAAAGACTGGGGTTTGGAAATCAATGAAGGAGAAAGAAGAAAAGGGGGAAAGAGTTTAAATAAATTGGCACTTGAAAAAAGGAGAAAATTGAAAAGGAGGGAGAGAGGGAGAGAGAGAGAAAGCTGGGCGGAAAAAGGCAAATCAACTCAACAATAGGGTGGTTTTTCGTGCGCTAACAAAAAATACAGTGAGAGGCCATGGGACTAAATATGACCTTAGTGGCGGCACTTATGTAACGGAGTCGGGAGGCGTCGGTTCAACTCGTTTGGGTCGAAATATTTCTGAAGTATGGTAGCTTTTTGAATGAGTGTGATCAGTAGGATGTCATTCATGGCAAGCGTACTGTAGTCCGTTAGTTTGAGAGGCCAGGAGAAAGCCCATCCAGAGTGGAGCCAGTAGACTCTGCTGCTGCTAGGAGAATTAAAAGATCATATTGAGTGCAGGAATATAGAATAGCGAACACATCAGTTACTTTACAAGATAAGTAGGTTGTTCAAATCCGTTAAGGTGCAGGAATGGTGGATGAATGGATGAGAGGAGGTACAGGGTTGCTTCAGTGAGAGTTTCATCATGTTCTCTCTGTCTTTTCTCTATAAGATGGTGAATCGTTGCATCACGTTAGTGATAACCACGTCAAGCGTGTCATCGTTTTTGTTCAGAAAAAGGCAGATATCATCTCGTCCGCCACCCATCGACGTATCCTAATGCTATAGGCTCATACTGTAAAGTGCACGTACATGGTGTGATGAATAAAACGCGTCCGCTCATTAAAAACGACGGTGAATAATTTCCCAAGCTTCACTATCAAAAGCGAGATGATTATTTCACCATCAAATCACCTTATGGTGTTTGAAATCATCGATTCGACAGCTTGTATCGTGGGCCTGAAGGGCGGGTAAATGCTAAGATGTTGTACCACTTGGCTATCGACGCTAATTAATTCACACTCTTTGAAAGTGCAATCTTGCACTCACTCACAGCCAGTAAATACAGGTTGTCATCTTCAATGGATAATGTTTCCTTCCTCTGTCCCAGGACTGTTAAACAGGGCTGCTTTCAATCTGCCAGCAGCGACGGAGACTAGTCATTTCCGCACATCGCTTGATATTGGTGGACATTGACAGTTTTATTGGGGGAGACAGAGACATAATCAATAGGCGCCTTTGGAGGAAGAAGAAAAGCCAGGCTATGTTTCTTCTCTTTCTTCTGGTTTGGACGGGATCCCCTAATCGCTGTCTTATGAAGCGGGCCTGCCAAATTCATTTGGTTTTATCAAGGACCTTTTTACTCCCTAACTTGCATAGCACATTCCAAATTCTAACACACAGCATAAATACACACACATTTGTTCACTGACACGCACGCACACAAACACACACGCATGCACACGCACACAGAGACACACACACGCACTCGAGCATGCGTGACATACACACACATATGCTATGCATGCGTATAGAAATAAGCATGCCATCACCACATGCACTCATGCATAAACATGGCCTATGCATATATAAAACGTTAAAGACAATGGGGCAGCTTGAGTTAATTTCCTAACTGATCATGTGCTGTTGAATATGTTAAAGATAGCCTTGGATAATGCACAATATTCAAAGATGATTATGCTGCAATTGGATGCTCTGGGGACATTGTTCCTTATCAGCTGAAAATCAATCTGTAAATATGATCAGTTTTGTATTTGTTTACATTCACTGTTGTGTTGAGATGCCTTCATTTCTTCTAAATTATCACGCCTTTACAGGAACTCAAAGGCAACGCTTATATCTCCTCTGAGGTCATTACAGGAATGATAGAAGCTGGACTGTGTGGCTACAGGAATAAGTGACAAGTCCTTATCACTAAGTGTGTCTTTTCACTGATGGCTTCACGTCAGCGTGCGACGCTGGTGATTTGGTGAAGGAGAGTGGGGTGGACAAAGTGCTATGTGACAGCAAGAGGTGTGAGAGGTGTGTGTGTGTGTGTGTGTGTGTGTGTGTGTGTGTGTGTGTGTGTGTGCGTGTGCGTGCGCGTGCGTGCGTGCGCGTGTGCATAATGTGTGAGTGTGTGTTTGTGTGTCAGCAGTGTGTGTGTGTGTGTGTGCACAAGTGAGTGTCCGTTAGCGCTAAGCAGCCAGAGGGGTTCTCACCCTGGTGTAAGTTGACTGAGCCTCACACCTCTCTGTCTGAATCAAAATGAGGAAACTCTTTACAGCAAACTAATAAACCCGACGAGGAAACTGATCTGCTCACAGCAAAAAGAGTTGAGTGGCTGCATGTTAGATCAGAACCAAACAGTCACACTGCAGGATTTGAGTATATCAACCACCAGAGTACAGAACATCAAGCAATATGTGTGTGCGTGTGCATGCGTGTATGTGTCTGTGTGTTCCTCATGTATGTTTGTCAGACAGACACACAGGTGTGTGTATCTTCACGTAGGTTAGAGTATGCTTCTCATTAGTAGGCTAATACAAAAAAAACAAGACACTATTGGTACGAACTGAAGTCTGTATTCAGCAACGTGTCTATAAGTTCCTCTTAGCCATGTTATAGGAAGTGCATTCACAGTCACTGACATCATCTATTAGATAACGCTTTCCAGTTATTAATCATAATGGTGTTGACATTTAAAAGACATCAAACTTAATGAACAGTTTAAGCGGATGAGGCTGCTGCCCATGTGCATTTAAGCCAGATATGGCAGAATAAGCTGCATGGTGCCTCAGAATTTGCATTTAGTAGCATATTTACATATTTTATTTTCATCTTAATTTCTTACACTAATACAAAATGTGCGGGTGGTTGTTATAATAAAAGCTTGTTGACACAGTTCTGTGATTGAACTTAGGTAATTTATGGGTTTGATCAAGTCCAACTAATAGCAGAAATAAATGGCATTGACGTTAAGAAAATTAAAACAGGACAACTAAATAAAAAGTCTCGTTTTTATAAGTTCATTTAAAAATATTAGCTATTTTCCTCTTCTTTATTTTCTATTAGTTCATTTTCAGTAGGCCTATTTTAAATATCTGTTTTTACGTGTAGCCTATAATTTCTTTATAATTTACATTGTCAAGTAGCCTACCAAACATAATAAATGAATGTCATATTTCAACTTCATAAAACAGAATGCCGAGAATATAGAAGATAAAGGGATAACGCAGTGTTGATATTTGGTTAGAGAGTTGCAAGTTGCATGACAAGCAAAAGCTTGTAAGAGAAAGACGCACTGAAATAGGCACACAGACATGATTGTGATTGTCAATTGCTATTCTGCAATGTTTGTCGTCTAAGTTAAAACTGCAAAATCAAAGTTTTACTCTACTTCAAATGAACTTTTTGTACACTTGCAACGCATAAGGAAGATCCTACAAGTTGCCTAAATGTTTCAGAATGAACAGCCTACCCTAAATGGCCATCATCAGGTCCCCATAGACGCAGCTACAGGTTGTGGACTACACTTGCGGATTGCCACACACACCTTGGATTGCACAGCCTTTCCCAAATCTGCCATACAGCTAACGGTATTGCACGTATAGGCTAGAATAATCCCAGCAATCAGCAATAACTGACAACCTGACGAAAGTTGACAGGCTGACAGCGCATCTCGGCAACTCCTGCTGCTGGAAGGCGCAAGGAAACGCGCACAAACGTGCAGCTGAAATATGAATGAAGTCAAAGTAGGCTACAGTGCCACACACACACACACACACAGTAGTATGCTCTTCACTAAGACATTCATTTCAGCACTGTTAGGCTACCAGGTTTTCTATGATGAGTAGCCTAAAAAGCCAGTTGACTTCAACACGGTGGTCCGCTTCAAACGCGCTTCTGGCCGCGCTACGTTCCATTCTCTATCTGATCGCATCATGTCCTAACTCATTCAAACTTTTCACACATGTTCTTACCTTGGTTTCTCCTGGGGTTGGCTTGTTTCCTTCGCTTGCCCCTACTTTCTTCTGTCATCATCATCACGCTTTGTTTGAAAAACTGTCCTCCAGAGTGTAGCAGTGTGTATGATCGTCTGTGTGTGTGTGTGTGTGTGTGTGTGCGCGTCCCGAGTCCCCGCCTGGCTGCAGCAGAGAGAGAGTGGTGTGAAGCATCGCCTTGCTTCACAGCGGGAGAGCAGAACCTTGATGGACTCCCA
>NC_139649.1:13117716-13127716 GCF_964638095.1 Poromitra crassiceps | reverse complement strand
CGCAAAGGAAGCCGTCCCACTGGGGTTTTGTCCCTGTCTGTGGTCTATGGGGTTCAAAGCTGCTGGCATGGGGAGGAGAGCCCTTTAACGGCATATTAAGCAGGAGTTAATTATATGCCAAAGCTAAGTGACAAAGGAAGAGAAAAGGCTCCTCACTGAATGGCAAGACAAGAAAAGAGAAAAGTCATTATGCCGGCCGCTTCTTTGCATCTGAAAAACCTCACTTCTTATTTTGGCATTTCCATTTGTGTCTCTGCGGAGCAGTGGAGGTCATGTTGCATGCAGAGGGTCTGGGGGCTTATACTCTCTCTGCATCTAGTGTTCTATAACCTTTTACACCCCGAGTCAAATGCAAACATATTTGGGAATAGACAGTAGCATTATATGGGTCTGTTCTTCTTGTTATGAGCTTTATTACAATGCGCACGCACGCACAACATGTTATTTGAAACTAGCATGCAGAGTATCATGCTCTTCTTTAATTTTGTGAAAAAGAAGCCAGTCCATTATAGGCCTGAAGTAACAGACCAGAAATATGAATGTTAAGCTCTCAGAAGCCTGCCTGCCCCCCCCCCCCCCCCCCCCCCGAATATGCCCATTTCGGGAAAAATATTATTACCTCAAGGTTATTGTGCAGTAGCTCTGAAATCTAGAAAAAAAACGGCTGTCAACTCGCAGGAGTTACATCACTTCAAATGCTTTAAAGTACCATAATATGTTTTAATGCTATGCCATCGAACATTTTGTAGTGTGACTTTTTTCCAGTCAAAGGCTGGATATCTCATTTTGGGGCAACAACACTAGCTAAATTAGGCACTACACAAAGCTAATAGAAAACTAACGATGCATGAAATGTGCTGAGAAGTGAACTAACTGTTACAACGTCTATGGAGCTATGAAACATGAGTCTTGTGCTTTTGCAAAAGAGAGGAGCCTATAAGGTGCAAGAGTTTAGGGTTAATAAAGGTTAGTGAGTTGATGCGGGGTGATATTGCATTAATGGACAATCAAACGTCACTTTTATGCACAGAAAATGTAGACAAATGTAGTGATAAAAGGACTCAAGAATTTAAAAAAATGCAATCATAAAAAAAAAACACACACATCTTAATACAATAACCATTATTGTCCACAAGCTTAAAGTAGAACAAATATGTATTTTTGTGTTGAAATGTTTTGAGGATCCAGCCCAAGAACCAGTACAACAATTTACATTACCTGGTTTCAACACTAAACAACCAGAGCAAGCCTGTTCAAAATCCACATCACTCATTTCCCCCCCAAAACAGCATGTCTGTGATTTGTTTGTCTTTGCATCCTGTTGTGAGAGAAATCATTTGAGAGTTTGAATGGAGTTCAAAATGAGTGAGCAGAACTGTTGATTCTGTCGTGTAAATATTTTGAGTTGGGGGAACGTCTTGCCCTGGTGATGTCAAGGGTATGATTTTCCTTTATATATTCCCCATCAAATGCCCCCTTCCTCCTCCACACACTCTACTTGATCCTGTTGTGGAAATGCATGCTATTGTTTCAAATCACGAATCTGCATACAACACCAGATCGCAAATCAGGAGAACTTCCCCCTGGAGCGAATGAGTCAACCCCAGCCTGAGTGCCAGGCTGGAGTGGCTGTCTGTCTCTACTGTGCCATGCCACAACACCACAATGCCAATATAGTTTGAGCTTACTGGGGCCCCTGGAGCGGGAGGAGCCAACACTGTAAAAAGTCACGCTAGAGGAGAAAATCACATCAGCAACTATGGCAGCTTTTAAAACACATCCAACACAGGATATTACAAGTGACATCCATTTATTTTCAATAACTGTGATTCACGAATGTTGACTCGTATTTAGCTACTTCTAGATAGGAGGGTCAGCTATACACGTTTGCAAATGACGGTATAAGGAAAAATATGCTTTGAATAATAATAGGTTAATTTCCTTTCGGTTAAATTGATTTTGTTGGGCACCCTGGTGGTGGTTCAGGCACGCCATGCACTTATAGCGTCATGAATCTTGTCCGTGACCTTTACGCCTCACCCCGTCCTTCCTTTCATTTTCCATTGTGTGATGTCTATAATAAGAGCACACACGCCATGTTCCTAAGATGTACAAAGCTACATTTTGCTCAGCATTTCTTTCAGTGTACGGAAGCCCAGGGTGCCAGTCCCCCCTGACCACAGAGAGTGCGTCCAGGCACTGATGTCACCGAGAGCGGCCACACTTACGCTCATCCACTTTTATAGCAACTCACTGTGGCTCTTAATGGGCTGCAGCTTCAGGCTGAGAAGGAAAGTGGTCTCAGTTATACTCATAGAGAGGGGGGTTATAATTAGTTTGTAGGAAAAGGGGGCAAAGGGACAATTAAGGATGCACAACGAATGCCCATATGTTTGGCCAATTAGTTAGACTGGTTTCACTAATTTTGGGGTCAAACAGTGTTGGACCACAAAGAGGGAGGTTAGTTAGCCTACTGGCCTCGGGGGTGATAGTAGAGAGTGTAGCATACAAGTGAGGCCATGGCCCTACCAAGTGCAGTGAATGAGTGAGGAATCTCTGTGCTTGTTCTCAGGCTGTGCTGCCCTCTATTGGATGGATAGAGGCATTGCATTGCAAAAAACATGCGCTCCAGGAGTGTCCTTGCTTTGGGAATCTTTCAACCACTCTCTCCATCCCAACATTATCTCAACATGGCAATGGCACAGGAAGTTTTGAAATCTGTAGATATGGCTCGTTATAGATATCTGAGTAGCATTAAAGGAACACTCCGCCCATTTTCAACCAGCTTTGTATCATTAGAACATCAGTAGTATATCAGAAAACTGAAACTGTAAACTGTTTTGAAGTCTGTCATTTAATTTGACAGTTATTGAGTGTTAAAGTGTGGACCAGTGACATCACTGGTACACACTAACTCAAATTAATAACTCGTTAACTCAAATCAACTCTCAATAACTGTCAAACTAGATGACGGTTTTGAAGTCATTCATCTAGTTTGACAGTTATTGAGAGTTGATTTGAGTTAATGAGTTATTAATTTGAGTTAGTGTGGACCAGTGATGTCACTGGTCCACACTTTAACACTCAATAACTGTCAAATTAAATGACAGACTTCTAAGCAGTTTACAGTTTTCTGATATACTACTGACGTTCTAATGATACAAAGCTGGTTGAAAATGGGCAGAGTGTTCCTTTAAGGCTTGTCACACACTGTTGTTATAAAATACAAAGCTAAATCACTTAAAGACAACGGAGATGAAAATAAAAGTTTTACAAACATTTTGCATCCATCCCAAACTGAACATGTTTATTCGTAAACTGATAAAATATAGTACATTTGTATAAAAATGTAGAAAATTGTACACAAAATATAACACTTGGCTTTTTGTCTATTATAGTTAACGCTACTATTATAGCTTTTTGTTGCTAAAGGTGATATTCTTTTGCCAGCAAAAAAGTCTGATTGAAGGATGACAGTTGTAAAAAAAAAAAAAAACACACAGAAAGAAGGCAACATCCATGAAGTTCATTAATATAAAAAAGATACTTTTATACAAAACATCTCATACATTCTAAAGAACAGCACTATCAATCAATGTCCATGCCCTTGTTGCTGGTGTTAGTGTTGTGGTAACATTGGCTATTTGTGCATTTTTTTTCCCTCAGTCATTTGAAATTGTCTTTGGTAGGTTGTACACACTTTTATCCAAATTCAAGACCCATAAATGTTAATCCGTATTAATGCTTAGTAACACTTTGAAGCGACACATGACTATAATATTCTGAATGGTCACATAAAAAATAGCTTCAACAACAATACTTTCATGTGGCCTCATGGGATTAGCTGTGCTCTTGAATGACTATAAAAAAATACTGTGGTAACCTTTTGTCATAATCAAAATGAGGTTCATATGAAGAGTCTAAAGAGACGGAGACCTTCCCACACAGTGCTGGAGTCAGTGCAATGCCACAGTGTACAATTCATTCCACTCCCGAGAGCTACAGCCTACTTCAAGATGATGCAGCTCAACAGTCGCACAATAGTACCTCAGTGTACCCATACAATACGGATTTTACTACAGTGGTAGCCATTGATAAAAAAAATCCCTCCTGAATTAGTAAGGCAATGCAGAATTTTCCAAATAATTCATCTTCGAATGTACCTCAGTTCTCCAAATATAAGCTACTATCATTGGTCTGTTAACAGCTACGTAACAGCTGACTCGGGTCTTATTCAAAACGGCCGTCATCCTCAGCTGAGTCGTATATATAAGTCGTAGGTCGGGTGAACGTTGAGTGAAGGAAGGCATCGTCGATGAAATGTTCTACACAGCATGGAGGGGGATTGTTGCACACATACTAAGTTTGTGCTTTTCTCATTATGCCTGGTGCATTATAGACAGAGTGAGACAGACTGGTGCATATTATAGACAGAGCGAGACAGACAAGGCACTTTCTACATTTCTGTTTTCATAAATCACACTGTTAAAAAAATAATTACACAGCTGCTTTAGGAACACGACGTACAGTAAACATGTGGAGTGCAAACTCTCTGTCTGGAAAGGCCACTATACCATGATTCAAACACCAAAGAGTCAGAGGCCTGAGTGTCGGTGTGTGTGTGTGTGTGTATGTGCATGTCTGTGTGTCTGCTGTGTGGGAATACTGATATGCCACTAGAGTGTGCTGTTCCCCGACAAGAAGAAATCCCTAGCAATACAGGTTCATATTAAGTAGCACTGAGTCGTTGTTATTTGTCAGTCACTAAAAGCACTCAGTCTTTGCTATTTGAAAAACTATCTCCTTAACGCCTTCAGAATCCAAGCAGTCCATCGTGAGAGACAGGAGAGGAATTCTTCACTGTCCACATTGTCATATACACAGCATATATAAATGTATATAAAACTTATTTACATGTAACCTTCTCTGCTCCACTGTTATCACAGCCCTATGTGTCTGGAATGCCTGTTTGCAAAATGTTCAGTGTCAAATTCGGATCAGGCATACAGTTCTGTGATTGACAGTAGGCAGAGAAAAATACCAAGTACCAAGGCAGTGAGGAAAGAATACAGCGAGGGAGGTTGACCAGGCACCTTTGGTTTGAAGGTTTGGGGCAGGGGATTCTTTTACATTTTGTGAGCCCGGGAACAAATGAGTAACTTAATGTCAACCCGCAAACTAGTCATTAAAACATTTAATTACTCTTGCCATGTGGGGATCCAGCAGCAATAGGCTCACAACCGGTTTTGGACCCTGATTCATAGTTTATGAAACCAGATTTAGGTTTCAGTTAAGAAGGCTTAGGGGAGTTTACCCAGGCTGATGATGCATACACGTTCCGCTCATTCCAGAGTTCAGTTGTCCATCCTACCTGACCCAGACTTTGTATGTAATGTGCAAGGGACGACCAAAGTAAGTAATAGCTAGAGATTTTGACCACCAGCTGGGTGGATCTGGTTTGGCAGCCATTTCCATATCATTCCAAATCTGGTTATTGAGGACAATTTTGCACTAGCCCAAACAGAAAAATACTTGGACTACTAATATTTCCATGTGTGATCTTGTGGAGGACAAATGGCTCTTTTGATAGTAAAGGTTGCCGACCCCTGGGCGCCTGTGTGCTGGAGGACTGATACAGGTGAAACATGTCTGTGACAGATCTCAATTAAAACATTAAGAACTGGATCTCTGTTTGAGCATTATAGTCTGATCAGAGAGGCTTCTTCTTCTAAGACAGTGTGTTTAGGTATTTGTTCTCCCCAGCCAGTGAGGTAAGCATGGACGTCATGTCTCCTACAGCCATGTTGGACAGGCCAGAGCCTGGCGCAAGAGTGACAGAGGTCTGGGGGGTGGTGAGGCGAGACGAGGTCTGGGAGGGGAGGGGATTGTTGACCGGGCTGAAAGACGAAGGCTCGGCGTCGTCGATGATCGATGTAAAGTCTATGTGAGCATTGTCCAGGTCCAGGTTCTCCAGGGCATTGGAGATGGGGCCTGACTCAGGGTAGGGAGCCAGGGAGCCAGGCTTGGTTCTGCCCATTGGGTCCAGGTTGGACCCCATACTATGCTGCTGGTTTAGACAAGGGCCGCTCTGGGGGTCCATGTGTTTCTCGATGTCCATGTGGATCTGACCCGAGTAGTAGATGTTGTTATTGGAAGGGGAGAACATCTCGTTTTGAGGGTGCTGCGGATGCTGGACCGGGGGCAGGCGGACCCCTCGTCTGGGGCTGGTGGCGGAGTGGACAGGGCTGAGGTGAGGTGGGCTGCCCAGGTAGCCCCCGCCCGACTGCTGTGACAAGCTGTTCTGGCGACTGAGAGGTTTACGTCCCTGAGGAGGCCTGGGGACCGCAATCTCCTGGCCGTAGCATGAGCCTTGGAGACCCGTCAGCTGCTGGTCTTTAGGCGGCACGGAGCTGGGCCCTCGGCTGTGGGCCTGGGGGCTCATCAGCAGGTTTTGATCGGGGTAGGACGGATAGGACTGGTTGTTGTAAAGGTTCTGGTTTTGGTGCTGTGGACTGTGCTGCATCATTGCTGCCTGGCCCCTCATGTCCATGTTGTCTTTTGCTCCACTCTGCTGCTGCTGCTGTTCTTGCTGCTGCTCCCACATCAGTGCCTGCTGGGACTGCACATAGTTCCTCACCATCATCTCCTTCACTTGCATCATGGGTGTCTGGGACCTCCGGCCTTCAGCGAGTGCAGAGCCAGCGCAGCCCAGGCTCAGGCCCCCTCCACTGGGAAAGGAGTTCTGGTTCTGCCCCTGAGGATCCATCTGACCATGGAAGTCACAGCTGGGATTGGCGGAGTTCCTCATCATAACCTGGCCTGTCTGTTGTGGGTAACCCTGAGCCTGCTGGGGGAGCGGCCGCTGTTGTTGATGCTGGAGCTTAGCACTTTGACAGGCATCTCCACCTCCCATCCCAGGATGGAATTGCTGCTCGGGTTTGATGGTGAGTTTATGGGTTCCATCCGGACTGTTATAGAGGCCGGTCTGATTGTTAAAGTGGGCTTGTGTCTGTTGGGTCTGCATGCTGCGGTCCGAGTACTGCATCCCTCCCTGGTTCTGGAGAGCATGGCTGGAAGTTTGGACCTGGCTGTGGGTCTCACCCCAGGGACCTGTCCCACCTCCAGCCTCACCACCCTGGCCTAGGCTGGGGTAATGGGGGCCCGAAGGACTCAGCTGGCAGGTGCTCATACTGTACTCAGTCTGTTGGAGAAGCGTATTAGATATGCCCTCTGGATGAATAGTCCCTGCCTGGCCCATCTGACTTACACCACCCCTAGAGCTGACATCCCCTCGCTGGTTCTGGTAGTGCCCCTGCATGTAGCCTTGGTCTGGACAGCCCAGAGTGTCATGGCTTGGGGACAGTTGGTTGGACGGAGGTCCTCCTCCTCCTCCTCCTAGGGGGTGGTGCTGCTGCTGGTAACCGATAAAGCCTCTCTCTCCGGGGGGCATCATCATAGAATGATCCCTGGCGTCCGCCGAGCCATGGTGGGGCTCCATAGCCATAGTCTCCATCATAACGTTCTCTGTGATACTAGGTGGTCGAGGGGAGTACATGTGGCGGGCAATGTTAGCATCGGAGCCGCAGTGCTGCAGTGCGTTCCTCCGGCCCATCATGGCGACATTATTAAGGCTGTTGAAGCGCTGGACCTTGGGGAGGGCTTGTGGATCCCCTACTGATCGAACCGGGTCACTGGCTCGCCTGTTGTTGTTGCCTGGAGCCTGGTGAGGGTAGATGACACCAGTGCCGTACTCTGTGTTGGCACTGTGCCGTCGTAGGCCACCTTGCTGAAGAAAGGGAGGCAGAGGCTGCCCCTGGTATTCACTCAGAAAACCTCCTCTTCTGCCAGGGGTAAGTGGCTGCTCCATATTGGGTAATGGCGTAGGGGGCGGGCCGCCAGTTGCTGCAGCATATTTGGCCTTTAGGCTGTATTGCTGGGCAGGCGTTAGAGTAGGCAGACCTGGCAACCCTCCTCCTCCTCCAGGACAGGGAGCTCCTCTGCGATTGGTCTCAGGAGAGAGGGGGTCTCCTCCGCCCTGGTCTGGACCTAGGAGGTGACACCCTCCTCCTGTCCCTCCCATCTGGGAGACCTCACTAGAGCGTCGACTGGACAGGTAAGGGGACACCATGGAGGACCGCCGGCTCACGGTGTAGGCGGAGCTCAGGCTGCTGGTGCCGCTTCCTCTCCTGTCATTGGTGGGGCAGGCCATGGAAGTACCACCTCCTACGTCGTGATTGGACAGCTCCATAACGCGTCGATTAGAGAGGAGTGGAGAAGGTGCACACATCCCTATCATCTCCGCTGAACCTGGAGACAGATTAGATGAACATATAACAGATAAGGAAAAAGTCAATTTATATATCCCATAATATATTTTATTTTATAGAATTAGAATGTCCCAGCGAATTCATTCCTGAATCCTAGAACAGTAATCTATATAAGTTATGTTTCATACTAGCAACATATTATACTATATTAGCAAAGTAGCAAAAAGTACCTCTATATGAAGTAGTATAAACCAAGACTATGCCCACAAATTCATCATTGTGATTATAAGAGTTGTTAAATCATGACATCACCCAAAACCTACCAGGAAGTGCAGGTAGCTTGTTACTGGCACATCGGCCAGGAGGGGTGGGCCTGCGGATTTGTTTCAGCTTGTCAATCTTGAGGTTCTCCAGCCTCTTCAGAGCCTGGGCTGACATGCCCAGCGGTCCTCCTACACTCACTGTCTCCCCTCCCCCTCCCCCTCCCCCTCCACCTGCTACTCCATCCTCCAGCGCCGTGAGATCCTCCAGACTGCCCGCTGCGTTCAAGTTCATCTCCACCCCACTGTCATTGTTGTTGGCGCTACCCAGTGGAGAACGCTCACTACTGCAGGAGGACTGACCACCAGGGCTTGGCTGGGATTTCTGAGATGAGTGAAGGAGGGAGAGAGGGGGAGAAAGAGAGAGGCACAGGCACAGACACAGACACAGACACAGACACAGACACAGACAGAGAAAAATTAGGCAACATACAAATGATAAATAGGCAGTAGAGCACAGAACGAAGATTGTCAATGACATAATAACACAGCCTCAAAGGATAAGCTGGCATACCAGGTGATCGAATGAATATCACATTGATAGGTCTGAAAGAACAACTTATGTTTATATATACACACACACACACACACACACACACACACACACACACACACACACACACACACACACACACACACACACACACACACACACACACACACACACACACACACACACACACACACACACACACACACACACAGTATACACACACACACAGTATATATATATATATACCACAGTCATGCTAACTGAATCAGACATGTGTCATATGGACAACCACAACATACTGCATTTTACAAGACCACTCATTAAAATAAGGTTTTGTTTTTCTCCTCTTTGTGTGACAATTAAAAAAATGTATTGCATTGTAGTCTTACTTGGTTCTTATCCTTTAATTTAAAAGGACCTTGCCGCACTTGAGTAAAATTATTCGAATGTGATTTTTTTATGAATCCTTTATCACTAACCAGAGCCGTCTCAGGAGCCAGTAATTTGCAGTCCTCCCTGCGCGTCTCCTCTTTTTCCAGCAGCAGTTCGTTTTGGCCACCAGGGGTCATAGCTGAGCCCAGCGGCCGAGGGCCAGTGTCTCCGCGATGCTTTTTGGTGATATGTGCTTCAGGGCCGTGGACCGTCTTCACGTGTTTCCGCAGCGAGCTGGGGTCCGTGTAGCGCTTAGTGCAGCCGGGGATCTTACACACGTAGGGTTTCTGTCAAAGGGCAAAGGAGGCAGTCAATACACAGCATCTTGTTAATGTGTAGACTTGTATATTATTTCACTGTACATTGGCTCCAACATCTAGCAAGTATTTCATCATTCTTGGAGCAACACAACTATTGAAAATAGTTTATACGCTGTTCTTGGTTGCTAAAACTGATGATGTGAAAATATCTACAAGGCTCCAGATTTG
>NC_139649.1:13090216-13115216 GCF_964638095.1 Poromitra crassiceps | reverse complement strand
CCACACCTTGATTTCTGACAAAGTCCAGCCTTCTTATTATTCCCTGTAGGCTTCTACATGGAGCATAGAGCCGGACCACACCAACGGGATCTGGGCAGTCCTCCTCATACAGAGGAACCCCCAAGCTCCCGTCGGCGTCGGGGACTATTTTTTGTGTGGTTTCTGTAGCAAGTGGGTTTTTACAGTTTTTACACTCATTAACCCTAACATACATGTCTTTGAGGTTGGGAGGAAACCGGAGCACCTGGAGGAAACCAACGTGAACATGGGGAGAACATGTAAAGTCCACACAGAAAGGACCTGGGACGGACCGAAGAAGAACCCCCGACCTTCTCGCTGTGATGCGACAGTGCTAACCGCTGAGCCACCATCGCCTAAATGTGTTTCATGTAGTGAGGGTGAAAAGCACCGATGTGTTGTGAGAAGGTGATTCTTCTGTACCTGCGTGCCGGTGGAGGACGGACTGGCCACGTCTCCTTCTGACCTCTCCTCCAGGCTCTTCACATTGATGCCGTCCATCATGCCTCCAAGTCCTGGCTCTGTCTTCAGCTACACCAACACAACACAACACAACACAAGACAACACACACACACACACACACACACACACACACACACACACACACACACACACACACACACACACACACACAAACACAACACACGACAACACATCATGATTTCTGGACTCAACAAGTCAGTGCTGACATAAATTTTTCTCCTTCTCCCTCTTCTTAAATCTTTTTCTCCCCTCACACACAGTCACACATATACAATTACAGTTTTCATGGATCAAATTTCAAAACTTTTCCATGACTTTTCAAGGGTCCATAATAGAACATGGTGACTCTGAATCAATACCAGAAAATGATCACTACACTGAACAAATAGGACCCACCATATTGGATTTTAGTGCTTTACACACTGCATCACATTACATGGAAGCTATTGAAATAAAACATGATTTTTTCCATAAAAATATTACAGTAACATAAAATCCAAGAAGCACTCAAATGGATACATTACAGGTAACGTCAACAGCTACAGAAAATACATTTGCTGTTATGTTACACTAGGGTATCGGCCCCTTCACATCAGTGATGTCATAAGATGATTTTGGTCAATAATGATGTCACTGATGACATCACTGATGATGTCATAGACATTGTGACATCATCAGTTGGACAACAAATTGAAACAAACAGATATTTCCCACTTGAAACAGATATTGCCCACTTGCTCCCTTTTATATAATAAAGGATTACGTGGAAGGTTATCCACGGAAGATTACCGTAACAATTATTCTCATTACACAAACAAAATGCCATGACCTTTCCAAAACTTTCACGGATTTGACCAATTCCGTGACTTTTCCAGGCCTGGAAAACAAGATTTTGAAATTCCATGACTTTTACAGGTTTTCCATGATCGTGGGAACCCTGCAATTAGCACAGACTTCCATACTCGCTATCTTTCCCCTGCATCTCGACCAAGCTTCCTGTCTAGTGTCTATCTCCCGCAAGTAGGTGAAGGGACACTTAAAGGGCCCTGGCTGCTCCATGTGAAGAGTATGAGACAACCGTCTTACGTGTCCGTGCTTGGGCGGAGCGTGGAGCCGGGGATTGTGGGGCGGCAGGCGGGAAGCTTGGCAGGGGGTGTGTCCGCCCAGAGGTGTCCCCCCGCCTCCTCCATACATGGAACCCTGTGGCCGCGACTGGTAGTTCATAGAGCTGGAATAGCCCAGGGACGGACTGGGGAGCAACAGAGGACACAACAGTGTTACAACCCCATAGGAGAGAATGCAATATTTATTAGCACAATTGTTTCCTCTCTCTCTTAAAACTTCCTGAAATCTCTTGTGTTTGCCTGAAATTGGCTTTTCAATAACGTTCAGACTGTTTTGGATCATATACCATTTCCACTAGATGTGCTTGTGGCTCCTTCGAAAATACAGGTGAATTTCAGCATTGTCTGTTTTTTAAATTGAAGATGAGTGCCTGCTTTCAGCGGCTGCTCAGCTTCAGGCTAGATGCTTGAAAGTAGACAGCTCAGCAGTGACCAGAGTTGCATCAGAAATGTAACCAAGTGAGGAGGAGGAGGAGGGCAGGATGAACAATACACTTCTTGCCTGAAGATAAAATGCATATTGTGCACATTACATTGTCTATTGTCACAAGAGGGAATGTGTCCCCGTGTATTTCTCCCTAAAATGGCTCCAGGATTACATAATTGGAATATTAGCCAGATCGATCTGAAAAATAAATATTTTGAGCACTAGACATGTGACCTATTGAGAAAGGAGATAATCGATATAGATTCTGATATTTCTACTGACTTGCATCTGCATGATTTGAGCCAAGGCTAGAAAGGAGAAATATCCAACCTCATGGCGCCTACGGAGAGATGGCCGTAAGAGCTGGCCCCGTTGGGGTTGCAGCGAGAGTTGACGAAGGCCACCAGAGAGTTGGGTGAGGTCCGGATGACCGTCTGCAGGTCCACACTGGCGTCAGACAGAGGAGAGATCGACAGAGCCCTCTTTTTACTGAGCTTCAGCATGGAACGAGGTGTGGAGAACCTCGAGCCTAAAGAGAACAGAAGAAACCATGAGGGGGGTTATACTGATCTGGAGCCTAGAGGCAAAACTGTACCACCTTAATGCATCTTAATACAGGCAGATTTTTGAGTAGAAATCAGCTCACAGGAAACCGTCCAATGACAACACTGCGATTTAAACACCTAAAATAGCGCACACCACTTTTACACCAGGCTGTGCTGTGAGTGTTTCCTTACCGTCCCCTGAGCCGATCTGATCGGAGCCAGGTTGGCCCTGGCAGAAGCCGTGATGAGAGGACATCATGTTGCTCTGGTTACAGTAGGGGGTGCCATTGCCACCTGTCACACAACAGGAACAGACAGAAAGACTGTCAAGTCAGATAACAATTATGTCAATGGAAGATTTAGGTAAATAGAATAGGTTTATGTAGATACTTATACTTATGTAGCCCTGGTAAAAATCCATTTAGACATCAGGATGTAGATAGTTTAAAAACCAAGTTAATATGCATAAATACAGTTTAAATATGTATGCATGGATAACAGAAATAAATAAGTATAAAAATGTACATGGATGATAAAATGTATGAATTAGAAGTCATACTGTTTACAGCTTTAAGAGTCAAAGTTTGGAGTTCATGCAAATTACCATATAGTTTGTTTGTTCATTCAAGGATTCAACTCGTGTAGTCCATTCTTTTAATACATCCATGGTGTAGTTAGACAATCAGCCTAACCTGCTTTGTAGCCTAATCTGTCCATCATTGGTTTTCTTTAATGTAATTGGAAGTGGTAAATCAAACAGCCAACCTAGTGTCCTCTAGTAACAGAGTGGCGTCAGCGGAGGACCAAAATGCAAGAATCATTAGCCAATGAACAGCCAGGAATGGGTCTCGCGCTACTTTTGCATGCTAAAATAAAGCCGATAATGTACAATTTGATTCATTTCAAGGGATGAAAAACCCTTTCAAAGTACAACACTGTCTATTTTGATGCAACTCGACAGTGCTGCTTTTTTTACTGAAGAGTTCCACTTTCTACTTCCTGGAAAAAAACTGGTCCATTGGAGTGAATGGAGATGTCGGAACTCTTCTATTATACGGCTCTGAGCCAACCCAAGTCCAGTCTCAGGGTTGGGGGCGGGACTTAGTGGTGAGCTGAGCATTGGGGAACCATTCAGAGATATTTTACTGAGAGCATTCCGTTCATAACTCATGGGTTTGATGACCAGTCATCCTGTGGTTTTGGACGTTGTGTTATCTACAAGAGGCAAATACGAGTCTGTGTGTTGTTTTCTATACTGTAACTGAATGTTAGAAGTGTAAAAACGATGCTTTAATAGCGTTTAGCCGTTAGCTTAGCTAAATCGTCATTAGCATTGCAGTCGAACTGTTAGCTTTGCATTTGAATCAATTGGTTAAGACAAGCTACTGCTAAATCGCCATGAAATAGTGTTTGGACTTGTTGCTTAGCTGATATATTTGATTCAGGAGACGGACAGTGGTCACTGAGAGAGAGCGGACCAGGAAAGCTCTGTTTGGACCACATGTGGGTGTGCTGCTGTTGGACTGCCGCTGCTGTTTCTTCTGCCATTCTTCCGCCCATCCATTCCCCCCTACCTAACCCTAACCCTAGTCCCTGGTTTCCGTGAGTACTGACTGCACGTGCCTTTTGTTTTATGCCTACCCCACACTACAGGATTTTCAAATCCTTGAAGATTATAAAAATCTTGAGAGCCCACACACTACAGGACAGAGAGAGCCGATTTTTTAACATTTCAATCTTGGGACACACACACAATCGCGTCTGTTCAAACGCAACCCCACACACTAGAAGATTATGCCGACGATTCACCTTGGAAGCAGGGCTCGACGTTAACTTTTAAAATGAATCTTGACGAGGAAACGTGTGGAGCTTTTATACACTGTGTGGTTTTCTGCTCGCGGAAGTCTTGAAAACTCCACTTTGTCCGCCCAGCCGCGTCCATTCGGGGTGTAGGCCTACTGTGCACGGCCAGGCGAAAACCGTCTGCACAGGTGCCTTGTGGAGGGGCGTGTCTGCTGATTTGACTCACTTTTCCGTGCGGACACTCGCCGATCTAAGCGCTTGTTGTAGGCTACATGCTTTGCAGTAGGCCTATAGCATTAGTTTTCCGTCCCGTTCAAAGACGCACGGGTATTTCACCTCGATGACAATTTCCTCGTTCTTTGTTTCTGTGCGGGGCTGCGGGCGGACGCGGACCAGATTATTTTGCGAAAAACTGTATGGAAACGCAGCTACTACTGGCTCTCTGCTCAAGATGCAATCGCCTGTCGGGTTGTAAATATCTAACATGTTAGATATGCCCGATTCACAATCGGGAAGAGGCAGTCTTCCCGATTGTGAATCTTTGAACCCCACACACTACAGGATAATTTGGGAAGATTATCTGCCCGACGCGCATCAAATCGGGAGCACCCCCGAGAAAATCGGGAGGGGGGAATCTTGGCCATAATCTTGCAAATTATCCTGTAGTGTGGGGTAGGCATTACCTGCTTGTGTGAACAAGTGAAGCGGCCATTACAGTTTTCAGGCCTCCACGCTCCCAAGCTACACTCAGGCCTGCAACAGGGGTTTCTGGGTTTGAGTGAGTGTGGGCCCACAGTATATTTTTGAGGTGTATTGTTTTCGAAGAGGTTATACATAATAGTAATTGGACATATAAATTAGAGGTAACAGATAAATCGATAACAAAGAATTGGAATATAAATAGATAAATTAATAATTACTGTTGTTTGTCAATTGTCAATCTAATTTTGTTTGCATTTGTTTTATATTTGATCCGAAGCACTTTTTGCTACATTTTGTTACCTATAGTAATAAATCCCCACGTTTTGCGGTTATTGCAGTTAAAGCATACTTGTTGTGTAATTCATATATAAGTAGGCTAATTCATATTTGGGTAATAAATAATTGTTTAAAAAGGTAGATTAAAAAGACACAATATGTCATATGTTTATATTTTATATTTTCTGAACATATTTGGAGGCACCGCCAGTTATTTTAGTTTTATGAATAAGAGTGAATATTTAAATAACAGGTATAGCGCCATTACATTTGAAACCATAACCCAGGCCCCGCCCCATAGTACTATCACACTAAGCCTATTTTGATACTCTTAACTACTAGCTACATGGGAAGGGTGTTACACTTGGTAGTCTATCAAATCTATAAAGTATCTGTAAAGCCTAGGCTTATTCTAATAAAGGGCTTAAATTCAGCGCGGGATTGCAGGAGTAGCACATAATTTCATCAATTCCCGCTAATTGGAAATTGGAAATTCTGGCACACATTAATGACTGAATAATTACCTTTGTGAGACAAACGTGAAGTAGTTGTGAACTTTCTACGTCGTCACTCAGAGACCAACGCGAAAATGAAGTGTGGAGATGCGTCTGGCTATGCGAGACTAACGTTAGTTAATGATCATTTATGATAGAGCGCTCGACACTTTTGATAAATTGACAGAAAATAAAGAGCCACGCGGCATTTATAATTGAAGCTTCGAAGATTAGGTTAATTTAACACAAGCTAAGTGACGTTACATTTCCATGATGCAAAGTAATATTCTCGATCACCGAGTGGTTATTGTTTAACTATTGTGGTCAGACCCACCATCTTACATCAGCATGCCCCCAGGCAGGGACGGAGGGTCTGAATCACAAGTCAGCATTTCCGGGTTTTGCCGTAGGAATTCCTATGGTAAAATCTGATTGGCTGAGCTGTTATGGAATTATTATTATAATAATAATTATTATTGGTGGGTTGTACAAAATGTACCACCCCATGAGTTGCATCACTCTGTCTGTGGTTGGTCAATTCATATGGGCCCATGTTGAGAACTACCGCATAGTATCCTCCAACCCCCCTCCCCCCCGCCACCCCCGTGTATAAATCCCCCTATATGAAGCATGTAAGGGGAACCCCCCCCCCCCCAATTTGCAAAATGATTTGTATTTCAATGGAAAGTGAGACAGCATAATATTCAAGAGTCACATGTCACTGTCCTGATGCGTTTGCAAGCAAGTAATTTACTTTAAGTTGTTAAACTCACTCCACACTTGATCACCTGCATGTGTGAAATGTCAAAGTGTAGGAGTACACATCTAGCATCACTAGCTATATACATGATGACTTTAAAGCCACAGAGACAGCTGGTAAGCTGAGAAGGGCACAGAGTAGGGAAGGCAACAGAGACGAGGCTCCCGCAGGATTCAGTCCTGTGCCAGCAGAGAGGAGGTACATGTGGGCAGAGCAGGGCTGTTATCCACTACCATCACATTTAAAAAGGCAAACTAGCCTCAGTTCACCATTCATATTATATTAGATATTTAATATCTAAGTGTAACATCCACATTCACTTTCAGCAGTTCTCTAGTATAGTGATAAGACACATTACATGTTGCTGCTGATGCTGCTGTTGATTTCCACTAGAGAAAGAACCTCTCTTCTGAGTAAGCAGCGGTCAGATTGAGGAGATGTAAGAGATCCACTGACTCACCCTCTGTGGAAGGCATGCCCCGGTGGCCCATCATACTGTGTGGCGGTGGGGCCTGAGGGGGCCTCATGTACTGATCCATGCAGGGGCCGAGGCCCTGTCCCGGGCCGGGTCCAGGAGTCATGCTAGCGGTCATGGGATTGTACATGGCTCGGCAGTCCTGGGGAGGGCCATTGTGTAGCGGGCCGCGCAGCGAGGACACATCACTGTAGGGGGGCCGGCCTGATGGGGCTAGCCTGGAAATATCAAGAAAGACAAAAAAACAAAAAGAATCGTCAAGTTTTTTCAGATTTTTCTCCCATTTTCTCCCCAATTGTACTTGGCCAATTCCCCCTGCTGTCCCGGTCATTGCTCCACCCCCTCTGCCGATCTGGGGAGAGCCGTAGACTAGCACACGCTTCCTCCAATACATGACAAAGACACATACCCTTAATCCGGCTTCCTTTATTTGAACCTACACAGAAAATATGAGGTGAGGTGCATGGCAACAGTCAAGTTAACTTGGGACAAACACCACTTCTCCACTCTTGATCTGTTGTGAATTGTGATGTCTCCTACTCACCACTAGATGGTGCATAGCCCTTATCCTGGGGCACGATGTGGAAACTTACTCATCTTGGTTTTCCCCTACTAAACGAGAGAAGGGAAGCCTCATTGGAACTTTCCAGCCTTCTCATGAATTTGAATGTGTTCTCTGACCTTTCCTCAGTCTGACTGGCTAGTTCAAAATCTCTCTCTCCAGGTCTCTCTCCCTCTCTCTCTCCAGGTCTCTCCCTCTCTCTCTCGGTCTCTCTCTCTCGGTCTCTCCTCTCCTGTGGGGCAGACTTCATTCATCTATCCACCTTCTAAGTCTTCCTTTCACTTCTCTAATTCTTCCACCGCGACGTGTATCCACACAGGAGCTTAATCTGTCCACTCTAATCCACTGTGCCGGTTCCCCCCCCCCCCCGACTATACCTCCCTCCCACTCTCACTCCTTTCTCCCTCTCTATCCTTCTCTTCTGCCATTCATCCCTCTCTCTCCCTCCCTCTCTCTCTCTAGCCCCTATGTCTTTTCTGTCTCTTACTATCTCTTCTTTCACCTCCTCCACTCCCTTTCTCTGTCCTACCCGCCTCTCACTCTCTCCCTCTCTCCCTCTCTCTCTGTGCGTAACCTGAGCGGGGCGCGGGGCAGTCATGCAGAGCACAGCGGGGCCTGGTCAGCCTGTAATTAGCAGCTGTCAGAGAGAGAGAGAGAGAGAGAGAGGCCGAGTCCACCCGCAACCTGGGTGGCATTAGGAGGGGAGGGCTGGAGGAGGAGGAGGAGGAGGAGGAGGAGGAGAAGGTGGGGAGGGGGAGGAGTGAGGGGCGGGGCTAGTAGAGGCTATATCCACAACAATTGCAGCGAGACCTGGGCTTTGCACCCTCAGACTAGCTGTGAGCGTGACTAGAAAATGAGCTAAGTTTGAGCTAAATCATGTAACAGCCATGCTCTGTTAGTGCAGTGATTTTTGGCTGTGTTTTGATAAAATAATAAATAAATGAAAGGGTGAGACAGGTAGAGAGGTTGTGGTTTTAATACAGAGAGAGAATAGCCTGGTCAAACCATCCTTAGTCATAACGTGACCTCACATTCCGTTTCATTCTGATTCTGGCCTCCAGCCTGCCCCCAGCTATTTCCAGAATTACAAAGTGCACGGGCCAATCAGGGACCTGCCTCGTTATGACAACATAACCTGCCAATCAGGCACGTCGCTGGCAAAAAAAAGTATGGTGGCTCCCGAAGCAACGAGTGGTAACGTTAACTTTAGCAGCATAAAACACCGCCCTAAGTGCAGTTATTGCAGAAATAGATGCAATAACAACAATTAAACAAGAACAAGAGTATGCACCAGCGGAGTTTCTCTGCGTTTTCACCGTTCCTCCGAGTGGATTTGGATTGGATTTGGCGACGCTGATTGGCTGAAGGAGTTGTCTGTCAAGGCAGGTACACCCACCCACTGAAATCGCTGTGGGCGGGCTCGAGGCCAGACTGATCCGCAGAACGAAACGGAGTGTGACTTCACGTGATCGTATGGTTTCACCAGGCTAGAGAGAGAAGTGAATTCACGTGATCGTATGATTTCACCAGGCTAGAGAGAGAAGTGAATTCACGTGATCGTATGATTTCACCAGGCTAGAGAGAGAAGTGAATTCACGTGTTCGTATGATTTCACCAGGCTAGAGAGAGAAGTGAATTCACGTGATCGTATGATTTCACCAGGCTAGAGAGAGAAGCGTGCAAGAGATGACTCTCGTGTCAAATAGTTGAATTGACCAAGATGGATAGAGGTTAAAATCCAGCTGCAGACTAATGATTGAGGAAGTGGTGCATGTACAGTAGCTGTGGTCTCACCCTCTGGACGGCTGGTTGGGTGAGGACTCATAGTGATACAGCCCCTGGTGTGGCTGCATGTCCACTGGCATCGGAGCTCCAAGACTGTTTGGCCTTCTGCTCCCTCACGCCCTAGACAGGAGGACACACAGAGAGACACGAAAAGGGTTAGGGTGAGGACAGGAAAACCAAACAAACCCGACCCAAACCAACAAACGAAACCCGACCAAACTCAACCAAAAAAAGCGCTCCCTCGTGCCCTGGAAAAGTGAGCTATATAGACAGGAACAATAGTGGCGAGGAAAAGGAGTAGCTAGGATGTTAATAACAGACCGAAACCAAGCCAAGCCAAATAGATCAAGGAGCCAAATAAGCTCCTTCTAACCTGCTTGTACTCCTTTTAGAGGAAATGGACAGAAACAAGAACAACCAAGGTTAGGACCATTTGGTCCTGAACAACCATTGAGAGTTTCTATGTATTCGACCACAAAGGAAAAACAAACACTAGCAGGTGTTTGCAGGTGAATTGAACACAAAGTGTTGATAAACTGAATGTGTTTCACAGTGAGCTGTGGTTAACCTGAGACAGAATGGGAGGAGGAGGGGGGGGGGGTACACTTTACTGTAACAGCCTACTTTGAGAGAGCCCTGGAAAGCCTTTTGGAGGACAGTGTGCAATCGCAACCGCAGTGAATTCAGAGCAGAAAGAATCTGGAGCAATCAAATCATGCGTGTCTGTGCATTGTTCTGAAATCAATGAATCAACAGCACAGAATCAGTGTGTGCGGCTATGTGGTCGCCCCGTGTGGCGAGGCTGGAGAAGTACAATCCATTAACAAACAACAACACAGGTTGAATCTTTCTGCGGCCGCCCAGACATAGAAATGTAACCATCTACATTTCTATTTGGATCATTGTGTGTCAGCTACGTGGCATCTGTTACTATCATGAGAGCCGCAGAACATAGACACACCGACTGAGACACAAAGTTGCAACATAATGACAAATTGATTCAGTGTGAGAATTTGACATGGACTAATCTGCACAATAAGATACTTTTCTTGGCAGTAACATGTTATTATCATGCAGAAATCATGTATTTTCAAAAACATTGCCTGTTTTATTGTAGCTACACAGAAAATGGTTGGAACATGGACAGAATGTGTTTTATTTATCATTATGTCAAACTTTGTACTGAGAAGCATATAGACCATTTGATAAGATTTTTGCTTTTAGATGTTTTATTACAGAAAGTGTATGAAACCCATGACCAAATAGTCATACATTCTGCCAGTGTGTTACTTATGGATGATGGAAGTATGAAAATAAAATCATCCCCCTTTTTGCTGTGGACCCCCTGGGACCCCATTTCTGAGAACCACTGCCTTAAATGGCCGATAAGTAAGATATGTATTGCCCAATAGCCTTTATACTAGGGGTGTCACGATACACTCAGTTCACGATACGATACGTATCACGATACTGGGTTCACGATAACGATACGATACGATACGATTTTAACAATATTTTTTTAAACTTGAATAATGACAATATATGACTGGAAAAGTAGTACGGTATTTTATTTGAAATGCACAAATACAAAACATGCTGTTGTGGGAAATTGTTATTACAATAACAACTAGAAAAAACATGAGATTGGAGATAAGGCTTATCTTGAAATAGAATGAGTTACACCGTCACTTAGATTTACTTTGAACTAAAAGGTTTCTCAGCAGTATAAATTCTCATTATGCATCTTCAGTTTTTCTTCAAACTCAAACAACAAGACTTTTCTTAATCTATTTTTTATGCATCTTCAGTTTTTCCTGTCAAGTAAACAGTTTTGCCAGAAACTCAATTGAATGGTTTCTCTCCTGTATAACTTCTCATGTGTCTCTTCAGAGACTTGTTCAACTGAACTACTTTCCACACATTGAACTTCAACAAACAAAGACGTTTCTTAGTCTATTTTTTTTTTTTTTTTTTTTTGCGATATGAGATTTCATCTCAACGATACATATCGTGACGTTTTACTATCGCAAAATTTCGTGGGACGATATATTGTGACACCCCTACTTTATACCCATTTAAAAAAGGACCAACCTAATTATTATTATTTCGTTTATTTATTTGTTGTCATGCCTCTGCCTAGCAAAATATACAGTATGTCCTGTTTACATGCTCTCACAGGGGTGATTGGTCACAGTCTCATATTTTATGAATCAGTTGGCGATGGTTAAATCCCATTGGCCCGATGCCACCACAGGTGACTGTGTAGGTTACGCGGCCATGTGCAAAAGGCAAGTCACATGACGTGTCGATGTGCTCTGACACGCTCCCACAGATTAGACAAAGACCCTGTGACACAAACAATGGGCTTGGCTGTAATCTCTCTTCTGTAAACAGAAACCGTGCACCTCACACAAGACACAATACAGTCACACACACACACACACACACACACACACACACACACACATACACACACACACACACACACACACACATACACACATGCACCTCGGCTCACACACTGCCCACAGACACACACCAAAAACCTGCCGCGCCTCCTGGAAAGCAGCAACAGGCTCGAGGCATGCTGAGACAGCAGGAAATAAAAAGGTTGACTCCAACCTTACAGAACTGAATTAGATGAATAGAAAAGGGATGTTAGCAGCAACAACAAAATGTAAAAAATAAATATGAATAAAAAAAACAGAACGGTGCAGCCTTTTGTGTGGAGTTAGTATTGAGTAGGTAGCTCTCAGCATGTGCAAGTAGGTAATTCTGGCGGAACGATCTTGCGAGGGAGCACCTGCTCATTACGTTCAACCACATGACTGCAGGTACTGATAGTTGTAACTGTGGGCTGTTACACGATTAGAGATGTAATTTAGAACACAAGATCACTGTACATGCTGATGTGACAGCAACCACAATGCTGTGCTCATACATACAAGTAACGATGTCTTGTCCAAAAACAAGACAAGATCAATAAATAGATAATTAAATAAATAAATAACTTGTATCTTTCCTTTGCATGTACTCTGTAGCTTAAAATTATAATATTTCTAAATCAATAAATGAAGTGTATGTATGAGTCGGCTAGCACTACATTCATGTTGTTCTTCACTACGCTCAGTGCCATGCAGTGTTGGGCAAGTTACTTTCAAAATGTAATATACTACATATTACTACTAGTTACTTTCATTTGAAAGTAATAAGTTACTTTACAATATTACTTTCTGTGTAGAGTAACTCGTTACTTATTACACTACTTTTGCATTACTTTTACCAAAACAACAGCAGCAGTAGAATGACATCGCCGCCCCGGAACATCCCGAAAAATAATTTCAACCACCTTGAAGTCAGTGTAAACAATCCAAAATTCTAAATGTTATTCTTTTCCTTTGTTATTGTCATCTATAGTGGTTATTTGCATAAAAACACATAGTTTGATTAGGAAATGATTGTATCTTTTTTAAATATGTGCTTTAATTTAATAAAATGTAACTCAATTTGTAAGTTGAGTTACTTGACAAAGTAACTGGTATAATATTACTGAAATCCTATAAGTAATAAGTTATATTACTGAGTTACTGCTAAAAGTAATATATTACATGTAATATGTTACTTTTGTAATGAGGTACCCCCCAACACTGGTGCCATGTGTGCAGAATCCAAATCTCACATAGCTACTGTTCATGTGACACGTGTTCAGACAGAGAGCCTCAGATCCAAACTAGGAAAGCTGCTGTCCAGTGCAGATGAAAGCACTGTGGTCTGAGGAGCGCGACAGGTTGCCAGGACTGTTATGCAGTAGCACAAGTGTTAAAAGGCCAGCAGGGACCTTTTTAAGCCCACAGGCCACCAGGGGGATTTGGTACTGGAAGATGGCTGCCGGCTAAATGACGTGGGCGGTCCAGGATAATTGCGCATATTCAGCACGGGGCTCAGATGTGTGCATGATAATTAGCCGGAAGTGCTAAATAGAGATCTCGCCCGGCACCTCAGCTGTCCAGAACTAATAAATACCGGGAGGGGGGTCCCCAGACAGCAAGACACACACACACACACACGCATGCACACACACACACATGCACGCGCACACACACACACACACACACCTGTCAGTCTCGCCAGGGGGTAGTATGAGAATCCAGTGGCCACCAAGTCCACAGAGAATGTGTGTGTGTGTGTGTGTGTGTGTTTGTGAAAGAGCGAGTGTGCATATAGAAGTAGTATGCGTAAGCCCAGTGGCAAGTGTGTATGAGAGTGTGCAGGCAAGGGAGCTTGGAGACAAGTGTGTTTGCATTGGAGTGTGTGTGCGTGTGTGTGTGTGTGTGTGTGTGTGTGTATGTGTATGCACGTGTGTGTGTTAGAGAGTGTGTCTGTGACGATGTATCTCAGAGTAAGAGTGAATAATGTATGAGACCACCTGCACATAAGCGAGTTAGAATTTTTTGAAAAATGTGTTTGCGAGCGTTTCTCCAGGGATAGAGAGAGAGAGAGAGAGAGAGAGAGAGAGAGAGAGAGAGAGAGAGAGCGTCTGTGTGTCACTGTGGTACCTGTATGTGTGTGAATACACTCACTTGTGATATTGGATGATTTATCATTTGCATAGCAACTTGTGCTGTTATCCAGTGGCTTCCAACAAGTGCAACTGTAGAATAAGTCAACAGCAAAAGTGTTTACAAACTCTGCGTGTGAAGCATGTACTGTATATATGAACAGTATGCATGTATGAATCCATGTATGTACGTATGTATGTATGGGTCGGTATGCATGTATGTATGTATGTATGCATGTAATGTATGTACAGTATATATGTATGTATGAATCCATGTATGTAATGTATGTACTGTATGTATGTATGCATGTATGTATGTATGTATGCATGTATGTATGTATGTATGTATGAATGTATGTATGTATGTATGTATGTATGTATGCATGTATGTATGTATGCATGTATGTATGTATGTATGTATGTATGTATGTATGCATGTATGTATGTATGTATGCATGTATGTATGTATGTATGTATGTATGTATGTATGCATGTATGTATGTATGTATGTATGTATGTATGTATGAATGTATGTATGTATGTAGTACAGTATGTATGTATGTATGCATGTATGTATGTATGTGTGTATGTATGTACAGTATGTATATATGTATATACAGTATGTATGTATGTATGTATTGTATGTATGTATGTATGCATCCATGTGTGCACGGTGCTGACACAGGTGCCGTGATATCCTGCTCTCTCCTGCTATTTTAGCTCAATATGTTGTGAGAAATGGAGAGGCAGAGGGAGTGACTTCACTCGCCAGTGTAATTTTGTGGTGCTGGGTTTGAGAGGGATGGGGCAGCAGCGTATTAAAAACCCCAAGGCCATAAATCAAAGGGCTAACTAAACAAGTCTGCTCTGCTGCGGCACGGTGAGGAACCAAGGAGCTGAGGATGAAGACGGGACGTCCAGCCAGTCTCTACACCCAAAACGTCCCCATTCAAACACTTGAAGCTCACTACCTCTGCACCACCACCACCACCACCACCACCACCGACCCCATACAAATGACTCAAACTCAACAAAGTAACTGGTATAATATTACTAAAATCCTAGAAGTAATAAGTTATATTACTGAGTTACTGCTAAAAGTAATATATTACATGTAATATGTTACTTTTGTAATGAGTTACTCCCAACACTGTCTGACACACATCACCAACTTGAGTCCTCCTCACCAGCATCAACCCTATATAGGAATGTGATCAAGTTCAATTCAAAAAGATGAAGCACGGAATCATGTTGTGAATGCAGGAAAACAGTAATATCCATTGGAAATGCTCAGGATTCGTGTGTAGTGTTAATAAAGGAATCCTGCAAAAAAGAAAAGGAGATCCCTGAAAGAAAGAAAGAAATAGAGGAGAAATCACCTCTTTGCTGTACGACTACCCCACCTTCAACCCAGGGATATTTAAGGATGACTAGATGATTCATCATGATCGAGGAATCCTTTCAGTTCATCCAAAAAGCACTTTTTGGTTTTGCGAGCTATGAATGCTCGTCAATGTGGTCGCAAACCACCTCTTGAAAATATCTGAATTAAACGCTTTGATAGATAATTACTTACTGAGGCGGTTTTGAATGTATTGCATCATGTGATCAGAGAGATGCTTTTTTAGACGCTGCACTCAGACAGAATAACGTCAAAATATCAAAAAACCAAAACAGTGAGGATTAAAGGGACGTTCAGTTCATGATAAATAACAGGCTCTGTGAATACTTGACAATCCTGTCTGTCATGTTCATCATTTTCTGCTCCAGTAGATTTTGGTTACTATCTCTGTCCTTGCCATTTCAATTAGACCCAATTCAATTGGCTGGGAGGAAGTTTTTTGAACAAGCCCAGGCTAAGAAGTACTGGCTGTGGTCTGGTAGGCTTTTAAAAGTTCCATCCCTACATAGTTACTCCAAACCAGCACATCCAACCAATAAGTGAAATATGGGTTTGTATGGGTCCTCTCTGTAATTGACTGGCTGTCAGAAACCCAACCACTGCAGAATCCAGCCAGTCAACAAAACACTAACCAACTCCAGTAGAGCAGATTTGGCACCGCGTCTTACAGGGAATCAAACGCCACGTAATCGTCACCTGAGAAAACTGAGTGAGGAAGATGTTGAGGCTCATAAGGTGTCGGCAAGGGCTACTCTGCACCAATAACGATGCCACCAATCAGAATCTGCCAAAATAAGTTCTGAATAGATCATTGGTGATCGGCCAATCGCTTTCAACTGCCTGATCACCTTATACGCCTCCATAGGTTTTTATGCTCACGTACCATTTTGCAGTAAGTGAATATTTTTGTTCTGCTTGTATTGTCTCAATTGAGAATGGGGCCCGTCTGTTTTTTGCTGTATGTAATTTCAGAATCGCCAGGAGCGCTGTGCAGAGAGCATGCTTGTTTTAGTTTACTGATTATTGCATTCGTTCACTATGTTCAACTAACTCTTAATAAACATAAACAGGTCACAGTACAGGTCTGCTCAGTTAATAGTAGACACCAGCTTATCCAATTTAAAGTCACCCATTGTCTTCACTATTCTCAGCAAAAGATGTACCCCTCTGTCTCTCCACTGTGTGACAGATGTCAGGTATCGGAGGGCACTCTGTCTCATGCCTTCTGGTTCTGCCCTTCACTGGCGGGATTCTGGGCCAAAATATTTGACTGGTACTCTAAGGCAGGGATACTCAACTTGCTTTCCCCGGGGGCCACTTTCGTGAAATGATAGAAGGCCAGGGGCCAGTTAATAAACAATCAATATACATTTTTCTGTAGCGGATTGTAGGTTTTTGGGGTGTCAGCCGGAGTTTAGTCTGACAATGTTGTGCACACCGGATAGTTAGTTAGGTTAAGTACATACATAAGTTCCTGGGTAGCGAGCAGACGGTGGTATTTGACAATTTAGCAGCTAAATCATAGATTATTGAAAGATATTCCATATTCCAGACTGAAATTCTATAACAGAAGTGGAGTATTGGCCAGAATGACATGAACATTTGGACACTTATTCAGCGGTATCTTGCATGTCGCGTTTAGGTGCACTGTAAAAAAAAAAAAAAAAAAAAAATTGCAATTCCATCGCGGGCCACACAGGGGCGGCCCGCAGGCCGCCAGTTGAGTATCACTGCTCTAAGGCCTACAAAATAACCCTTCAGCCGAAGGCAGAACTCGCCATCTTCGGCTGCTCGGAGTCCTCTCTGAACTTCACTACAGCTGTGCAACAATCTCTGACACTGGGGACAACTGTTGCCAAAAAACTAATTCTTAAGGAATGGAAGTCCCCCTCTTCACCCTCTTTCCAATTGTGGTTGACGGACATGATCTCTGTTAAACGGATGGAGAGACTCGGGTTCCTGAGAACCAACTCAGAAAATGTCTAACTAGGGAGCCGTTTTTAGCCTACCTCGAGGTTAGGGGCGATGGGTGACTCGCCCGGCTGGTTTCCTATACAGTAGACCCCTTACGTGAGATCCCAAGTACATCGCTTACAAGCACATAAGCACCTTACGTGGCTGGTAGCACCACATTGTAACATTGAATGTTGATTATGTTCGTATGTTTTTGTTTATTTTATTGTATATGTTTTGTTTGTGTTCTAGATTTTTTTTTATAAAAAAACAAAATATAAACAGATCACAGACATCAATTTCTGACACGTGTTATGAATTTCATAGCCTATGTGAGTAATTAATTGTCATATATTGGACAGAATGAAATGAATGAAAACTTCAGCATAACCTAAAGCGTGGCTATAATGGCAGCAAGAAGTGATTAAGCATCTCAGGCATCAAGCACACACACTAACTAACAACACACACTAATAACTATCAATACAAATATGAACGGATATATAAACAGAATGCTATACTGAAAGTTTAGTATTTATGCTTGTTGTGTACTTTAATATGATCATACTATAACAAAATTGTTATTTGGAATCGGAGTTCAGTGTCTTAAAGCCCCTACGAGAAACTTTTGACTGGTTATGAAACCATCTAAATTGAATAACGATGCCTCTATATTACCTACATCAGCAAATGAGACCATCGGTGAGAAGATTGACGATTTCTATATGATTTCTATATAGTTATTCTAACAGCTTGTGTGTGACCCGCACACAGTGGGACAGTGGGAGGAGCCTTGGTTTTCAGGCTGGGCGAGGCTTTGCCGAGACTGGCCTCAGTTTTCCTACGGCTCGGTCGGCCCACTGGTGACAGCAGGAGACTCTGGGCTCTATCGTTGCATCGGCCTATAAACTGCGCCCAGCGCCCGGTGCAGTGCAGATTAGTGGGCGTGGACCGGCCCACTCGATATTTTGGTGTCGGCGCTACAGGCGGCCTTAAGCATTATAACCACACCTTTTAAGCGTAAAATTATGCACAATCTGCTCATTGGAGAAGTGCAGTAAACGAATCACAAGCTTCCCTTTTAAGCTCCAATTCCACGGAGCGATCCAGTCCGGTCAGAAAAGCCAAGCGCTCTGAGCTCCCCCCCTCTCTTTTTATCCCCGTCTGTCTCCAATATATTATTCCATACTATTATGCTTCTCAAACCTATCTAACTGCAGTTTAAATACTGCAAGCATGTAAATACGCTACACTATAGCAAGATCAAAGTGAAAAGAATGTTCTAAACGCATTGGCTAGAAAAAATATAGCCTATCCCTATTCCCTATGTGGCCTATGTCATGATGAGATTAGATTGGTGAAAGTTTGTCCAGATTAGAATATCGTTTTCTCTCACTACCTTTTCTTCTCCAGTGCTGCAGATGATGCACATAAATATAGCCTACATTATGTAAAGTCATTGCCTAAATGTGTTTTTATTGTAAAAGTAAATGTGAAGTAAGCCAAGTCTTGTTGGAGCAGAGCGGACATCACAGTAGAACCGTGTTACAGCTGTCTCTCATCTAAATCACATTATATCTGCGAGGGATATATATACCACCTGGGTTACATATATGTTTCACATAGGGTTGTGTTTGGATTTCTATGTTTTATTTTGGCCAATATTGAAATGTTCGAGAATTGCATGTTGTGTGAACAGAAACATTATTTCTATCTACCACTTTAGGCAATTTAGGCTGATTTGGTTGAGATTTCTTCTCGAAATGTAATAGCCTCAATGCATGCTGGGAGATTTGAGGGAGTGAGAGAGAGAGAGAGGGGGAGAGAACAGCTTTTTTTCCATCGGTCTTTGTGCTGGCGAGAGAGGGAGTGAGAGAGAGAGAGAGAGGGGGAGAGAACAGCCTCTGAATGACAGGGGCTCAAAACTACGATATAACAACTTTTTTCCATTGGTCTTTGTGCCTGTCTGACGCGTGAGAGAGAGGGAGTGAGAGAGAGAGAGAGTGTGAGATGGCAGAGGAGAGCTCCGCGCAATTATGCACAGTAGCCTAATATAACCGACGCACTGAATAAGGCCTGGTTTTGAAAAGCGCTAAGCGCTAAATTAACGCCAGGAGGGAAGATATCGTTAGGCCGGTATTTAAAGCCGAAACGCCCATTCTGGCCTATTCTGGCACTGTGCCACGCCTCTTCGGCATAAAGCACATTTCGGGGCCTAAAACCATGTTGCCATCTTCCAGAGGCAGGCGCAAGGCGCGTTTTTTTGCGTTTAACGCCAGTTTTTGCGCCTAAGGCCACTGGGAAGATAGGGCCATGTTCAGGAAATGCAGTCTTCATTCCGGGCAAAACACTACTGCTTTTGTCCAGAGGGGCCACTAAAATCACCACAAAATGAAAGCTTTAAAGCTATAGTGTGTAACCTTTGTAGTGCGGAAATTTTGTCTTCCCCTTCTGGCAGTGAATGTACGTACATGCACTGCATTCATGTGGTGTCGGAATGAGTTCCCGAATAGCTTCAACATGTTGTTGAAACATGCAATAAAATACAACACATCTTCTTTGTAGCGTTGTTTGTTTGTTTCCACAATATGACTTAAAAGCTCATGAACACACCGAAGTCCCCCTTGGCAATCGGAGAAGAGGTGATGTGCTTTTTCACCTAATTTGCCCGTCAAGTAGCCTTGTCTGCTGGATGTTGGCCCCAGCAGCAGCCCAGCTACCAGCCCAGGCCCCAGCAGCAGCCTGGCTATACCAGGGTAAGCTAGAGCAGCCTAGCTACCAAGCCAAGCTCCAGCAGCCCAACTACCAGGCCAAGCACCAGCTACATCTCCTAGCTCCTCCTAGCTCCCAGCAGCCTAGCCACCAGGAGCTTAGCTCTCATCAGCCCGGCTCTCAGCAGCCTACCTCCCAGCAGTGTAGCTCTCAGCAGCACAGCTATCAGCTGCCCCCGGCCCCAGCGCTCTCAAGCCCTAGCCTCTTGGGGTTTCAGCCCCTTTCCCCTGCCTGCCTGTCCATCTGGTCAGCGGTCCCTGCTCCCTACAGGCTCTCCATTCCTGGGCTGTGGCTGCCTGCTGTCCGGCACAGTTCCTGTCGCTCCTCCGACCGTACCGGTCGTCGTCGCCCAGCCAGAGCACCTGTCGTCGGCTGCATCCACCCGTGCCCACCCTGACCGCTTGTGGCCCGAAACCCCGCTGCCGGTCTCAGGTCCGCCCTTTCAGTCTCCCGAACTCCAGTCCAGTTACGCAGCTGCTGGACTCCGGTCTGGCACTCCAGTTTCCGGCCTCCAGTTCTGCACTCCAGATTCCTGACTCCAGTCCAGTGCTCTGGTCTCCGGTTCAGCACTCCAGCTTGCTGAGTCGTGGCCAGCGCTCCAGTTTCCGGCCTCCGGTCCTGAATTCCAGTCTCCAGTTATTGGCCCTGCAGCCAGCCTCGCCCCGCAGCCAAACCTTCTGGTACTTGCTGCAGCCTCTGACCTCCAGCCTCGGTGTCACCAGCCTCCTTGAGCGGTCCGGCCTGCGTGACCTCCAGCATCCAGGTCTTCCTCCCAAGCGGCTTCGCTGGTGGCTCTCGAGGCCGACCCCCCCTGAGCTGCCTCGTCTTCCTCGTCAGCGTCCAGGTTATTTCTCCTGTCCTGTTATGCCTGTCGGTCCAGCACCCGAGCCATCCGCTTGAGGTGATGGCTCTGCCCTGTTCTACCCCCGCCGGGTCTCTTACCCCTGGATCCCCCGCGTCCAGGCCCCCTCCGCCCACCCTGCATTCTGTTTCCTGTTCGGCTCGTTGGCACCGCACGTCGGGAGTCGTCCCTTAAAGAAGGGGGTAACATCAATAGGTTTTTACTTTGTGATATTTCTTTTTCGTAATAACCTGGTATGGTTTCTCCCACTCAATTCCACTCAGTTTTGCATTTGTAGTACACAAAGAGAAACATTGGTATTGTTTTGTAGGATTTGACCATTTGTGACATTCCCATAGTGCTCCAGTCCTCCTCCCTCTGAGGAGGTCTCCAGAGAGGACAGACATGTCCACAGGTCACTGGTTCTGCGAGACAAAAGGCCTGGTGCAGCCCCTCTGCACTCTGCTGCTGCTCTCTCCTGCTCTTGGGTGTAACACTAAACTCCGCCTCCTGCTCTTGGGTGTAACACTAAACTCCGCCTCTCACGTGCCCCCTCCCCATGCAAAAAGGTCATCTAATGACAGAGCCTGTGTTCTTAAGCTCATTTCTCTTCTGCTCTGAGGTGGGATTATCAATGTGTTTGTGTCTTTGTGTGTATGTGTTTGTTGGCTAATCTATCTATTGACTTAGACAAGACGCACACACACACACGCGTGTGTGTGTGTGTGTGCGCGTGTGTGTGTGTGTGTGTGTGTGTGTGTGTCCAACACATCTTTGGAACAAGTTGTGCAGTATAAACACCCATCTGAAAGTATTTTGTTCCTGTCTCTCTCCCCCACCCTCTCCCTCGTTCCCTCCCCCTCCTCTCTCCCTATCTCTCCTTCTGTCGATCTCTATCTCTCTCTCTCTCTTTCACTCTTTTTCCTGCACACTCTCCCCCATTCTCGCTTTCCACTGCTATCTGTGGCGCTCCCCTCCCTCCCTCATCCCCCCTCTCTCTCTCCCTCATTGCCCCTCTCTCTCTCCCCCTCATTCCCCTTCTCTCCTTCCCTCGTTCCCCCCTCTCTCTCCCTCTCTCTCTCTCTCCCCCTCATTCCTCTTCTCTCCTTCCCCCATTCCCCCCCTCTCTCTCCCTCTCTCTCTCCCTCATTCCCCTTCTCTCCCTGCCTCATTCCCCTTCTCTCCCTCCCTCATTCCCCCCTCTCTCTCCCTCTCTCTCTCTCTCTCTCCCCCTCATTCCCCTTCTCTCCCTCCCTCATTCCCCCCTCTCTCTCTCTCTCTCTCTCTCCCTCTCTCTCTCTCTCCCTGGGCTCATTCCTGCTCCTGCGACCTCTCCCCCGCGCGCGCTCCCCCCTCCCCCCTCCTGGCGGAGCTGCAGCGTCGAGGTGGGTGTTCTCTGGCTGTTATGACTCGGGAGACGATAATGGCAGCTATAATGTAGCCAGCCGTTCCTGATGTGGCTGGGCTTGTGGGGGATTCTGTTGTGTTAGGGCCAGAGAGACGGAGGGCGAGGGAGGAGCGGGGAGAGAGAGGGAGGGAGGGAGGGAGAAAGAGGGCGGGGCTCTGGCCGGGGGCCAACCACACAGCCGAGATTCTACCTCGTTTTCTTTTTCGTTTGTCTCTTTTTTTCTTCTTCCTCTCTTTCCTCACCCACCGACTTTTTCTAGCGCCGTTGTTTTCCTTCGGTGGTAAACTTTGTTTTTAAATTCGGCCTTTGTTTTTGTAACCCCCCAACCCCCCCCCCCCCACCCCAACACAGACCCCTCTTCCCCCTCCTCCCCCACACCCTCCTCCCCCCCTCCCCCACACCCTCCCCTGTATGTTTTACCCCTTTACCCAGACTCGCTGAATTCCTCACAGCTGCTGTAATGTGATGGGGCTGATGGTGTGACCACCGAAAGGCCACAAGGCTGGAGACGTCACTGTACTGTACAATAAGCTCTGCTGCACTGACCTACTGCAGAGCAGGATTAATGTCACATCATCTACTTACCAAACGGTGGTTTGGACCTTCATTTAAACAGGTACTCCCAGGCAACTTTCTCATGTTCAAGAAACCCAGACGGGCAGCGATGTGACGAACGAGTTGCACATAAACAATGTTCCGTTGGGATTATAAAACAAGGCAGGTGTTCTCAGACTCAACGAGAAAGGAGAGATATTAATGAAGTCAGTCAGTAGAGTTTTGTGCCAGGCTGCACGGCCACCCAAAGGTCTTATAGGAGGCCTTGAGATTGATGCCATGATGATGTAATAGAGGCGATTTGATTAAGAAATCGTGAGACGTGGGACGAGTCATTGGAATGACACATCGTTTGGAGATGGAGAATAGAAAAAGATATTGAAAGTTTGATGAGGTGGCAAGTTTGTTGATAATGTGAGTTGACATGTTGGTCCATATACACTGAAAAACGGTAAACTCAGGCTTCTTGAATCAGAGGTTGGGGACCCAAAATGGGTCACGGTCCTGCCACTGGCTAGTCCTCCCTCACATGATACAAATACTAATGAGCTCGGGTTCGAAGGGGGGGACGATACATTTCTCCTTTGGCAGCTGGCTTGAAAGAAAGTTGAAGAGCCCCTGCCCTAAACTAATGTTTGCCAGGCTAGCACTGTGGTCTAATACAGTCAACACCATAACCCAAGTTTCAAGCGCGCTGATTCCACAGCTAAACCTATCTCTGTACTGTAAACTGTGCTGCTCCAGTGCTGATGTCTCCCTGCCGGGGTTCTTCTCACCTTGTCTGAATGGCAGAATGAAACGTTGATCCCTTGTTGCTACACAGCCGGAGTGACTGATGACAGACATCGGAGCACCAGAGGACGTGAGCGTGCCTCTACGGCAGTGGTTCTCAAATGGGGGTCCGCGAAACGTTTTCAGGTAAAAAAAAATATATATATATATATATTTATTTATTTTTATTAAAAAAAAAGATGCTACATATTACTTATTCCTTCTCAAACTACTTCCTACATGGTGCTAGTCTATCAAAATATATTGGCTGTCATTGATTGTGTTGCATAGTGGTTTTCTGTACTGTTGACAAATTGTGATATTGTAAGTCGCTTTGGACAAAACAAAAGCGTCTGCTAAATGACGTAATGTAAATGTAATGTAATAAAAAAATATATATATATATATATATTTTCAAAATCTTCATAGTTCAACGAAAATAGTTTATGCTTTAAATCTAAAATGGTTCATGGATTACATTCTAATAACAAACCTATCAAATTAAAAGTCAAGCACGTTACCGTGGAAACAATTAAGCTTAGCCCAAAATCACAAATCAGAATGAGGGGGTCCCCGGTATATTTTCTATCTTGTAAGGGGTCCTTGGCTGAAAAACATTTGAGAACCTCTGCTCTATGGAACATAGAGCGAAGTGGAAGAAACGAACAGAGCCGCGCGGCGCAAGACAGACCGAACTAGTAGAGTCAGAAAAGAGCAGAATGGAGCAGCAGCACATTGGGGAGTCTGTTTTTTTTTTAGTGTAGGCAAGTTGACAAGGAACATACTCAATTCAGAGCCATGAGAATTGCTGAGGGTAGTAGTTGCAGAGGGAAGGAGGGTTATGCACACATGTATCTGGAAACTCGCCTGCACAGCCGTGAAGGGTGTGGAAAAGGGCAAAATACTACACAAATACCAGGATAGGAACAACTTTGAATGCAAGAAGTAACGTCATCATCAGTAACGCATCGCTGTGCGTCTATACTGTACAGTCGTGTTTATGTATGCAGTTTCATCTGTGCAAGTTGTTAGCTCGAGTAAAATCGTGTTGTTTTAGCATTAGAGGTGGTTCCCCTCTCCTTGCTTTCGTTTGCTTGTACAACCACAGTTTTGTAACGCTGGCCGCGGAGCAGCTTCACTTTCTACAGCCAGGGCAAGTAGATGATAGTTTAACATTTTGCTCTCACCTAGATTAGCTCAGCCAGCACAGGGAATTCAACCAACAACCTTCAGGGGTGCTACAGACACACACGAGTCATCCCCCCCCCCCCTCCCCAAACCTCCT
>NC_139649.1:13057716-13077716 GCF_964638095.1 Poromitra crassiceps | reverse complement strand
TGCAATGTTTCCAACTAGTTTAATGGTATAAAAGTCAAGAATAACTTTTTAACTTTCTAGCGATATATTGTTTTAATCATTTACTTTAGATTTGTCTTTACCAAATCTAAATGAAGCGAATGAAATGAAACTGTGTCTCTGCGATGCGTACTCCTATATCGCCTCGTGTTTATTCTTTTTATGAGCGACAGCGCCCAAAATCAGCATCCAGCGATAATTAACGTTCAGCGTTACTCGTCGGGCGATCATTAATCGCTGTACTCTAAACTGCCCTTAACTCTCCACCAATCAGAGGAGCACTCGGTCAATGCCATACAGAGCAAATATACTGTACCTAGACTAGTGTGCCTAATGTGCGGATAGCCACTCTTTTTTTGTTTTCTTCCTTGCAAAACGTAAACAAAGGCATTAACATCACTGTCCTGCTGGTCCTGTAGCCTGTACTACGAAGCTAGTTTAATGCCTTATCCGAGTAAGTTTGAGTTTAAACCTGGTTTAGCCGTACTACAAAGCAAGTTAACTTTCAATCACCATGGCAACTGACGCTGCAAAGCTAACCTGGTCGCGACCAGGTTAGCTTCAGAGGATAAGATCAAAATCCATGACAGACCCATATAATCGGCTCTCTGGAGTCACTCACCGTTCATATAAGATCGCCATATGAAAAATAGATTGCAGTCAACTGAGAATATAACAAGAAAAACATTTGTGGCTCTGTAGGCTACATAATTAAATTAAGCCTACTTACCACTTTATGTCTTAACAGCTCAACGATGCGTGGAGAAATATGATCACTATTAATCACCGCGGCGCATATCATGAATGGACCCTCAAATGGAGTGAGGGTGTCGTCTCAATTCAGTTCAGCAGTTTTCTCTTTTATAGTAGGCTATTAGGCTTTATACTAGGCTATTTTATATATGAATTATTCGATCAGTGCAACCACACACATGAGTGATAGAGATCATTATTCATTGAGCATGCGTTTCTAAATCTATGGTCTAAATAGGCTTACAGATTGTGGAAATGTATAGACTGAGATTACACATTTAGATTTGTTGCTGCTGCCTGTATCAATGCAGCTGTATCAATCGCTGATCAAAGTAAATCAAATGACTGATGTGAATACAAGCTGCTGCTTTAGACAGCCCTTCAGCAGACTATCCAACGCGGATTTTCATTCTGACATTAAATCGCGGATACATTAAATATCCGCTAAAACTCTGATCATGCACTGCGCTTCATTGAACGAGGAAATGGGTGTGGAAATGGGTGTGGGCGTGGATAAACTCAGCTGTTCATAATGTGATTGGCTGGCGCACCTCTTTCGCGTGGACGCGCGCCTGTGCACGAGCGAAAAACGTGCGCGTGCACAGGCAGATCCCAGGTCCACTTACCTAGTAAAAAACCAGCGTCGTAGTATCAGTTAACTAGATAGCTTTGATCCTGTTCAGTCAAACCAGATCAAAGGGACTTATCGCGGATCTGTTAAACTAGTTTCGTAGTACAGGGCTCTGATGATCTTCTCTCATCAAAGTGACTTTCCAAAAGTAATCAGGCATATAAATGTCCACGTATTCATATGACATTTGACTTAGGCATGTCTGTCAGTGTTAGGCTATAACCCCCAATCTGGGAACTCATAGGTTAAACAAACAACAACAAAAAATGATCTAACCTCTGGGGGGCAGCAGCCCCGTTTCAATGTGGTGCAACAGGAACTCAAGAGGCGCGGTCGGCAGCGGAAGAAGAAAATCCCTTTCCGCTCCCTGCAAGCTCTGCCATTGGCTCCAACCGACCGGCTCCGCCCATTAATGCATTTCTTTTCCGCTCCCTGCGTGTCGCTCTCAAATCCGTCCGTCGCTATGAAACAACAATAACAACTCTTAGCTCGTTGCTAGTAGCAAGTAGCAACTTGCTACATGCTGAAAACGGTGAGTTTTGACTACTAACACACCGGTCACGTTCACTTCATTTTGATCGGGTGAAGCGCAGCATGCGTGCGAGCGCTGTCGCACCCCTTTTGACGGAGCCTGCCGACAGATTTTCGATGCGAGTCGAAAGTCTGTCTCGAGAGATTATAGGCTAACCCTAACGGAACAGTTCTGATAATGCATGTTACTCCAAGTTGTTAGCTTGCATTTTACATTTTGGATGAAGGCTGATGGCCAGATGAGGTTTGACTGCCCAAAAGCTGTGGTGGTTTTTGTCAGAGAATTTCAGAAGATAGTTTGTGATGATCGGAGCTTTGTGTGCTTTGTGCATGTAAACACTGATCCTATCTCACGCATGAGGAAGGGGCTCCCTTTCACCGCGTCTCAGCCCTAAATTCCAGTCTGTATCTCCACGCAGTGCTCAGTGATGCGCAGGGAGCACACACACGCACACACACACGCACACACACGCACGCACGCACGCACACACACATGCACACACACACACACACACACACACACACACTCTCTCTCTCTCTCTCTCTCTCTATGGCATACACCCACACACACACTCAAACACATACACAGGCATACAAAGACACACACCCATTTACACAGTCACACACAGATACATAGGAAGGGCGATATACTGTTGTACACACACACACACACACACACGCACGCACACACACACACACACACACACACACACACACACACACACACACACCGTTGGCACAGGGGAGTTAGAGGGTGGCTGATGGCCCAGATGACCCAGGCCCGGGCGCTGATGTCAACACAATAGGAAGGGCACAGTTTGCGTCAGCAGCAGCTAGTGAATGGGTTGCTAAGCTGGACACAGACGGACAGTTGAACAACTTGAAAGACAGCGCAGTCGTCACAATGTTGGAAACGCTCTCCGCCTTGCTTCTCTCTCACTTTAGGACTGGAGCATTTTTCAAACAGTTTATCTTGGAGGTTGGCGGGGCATGTTACATGTATATGTATATGTATATGTATATTAGGGGTGCTCCAAAAAATCGATTCTGAAAGGATCGCGATTCTTAATGCCACGATTCCTGGATCGATTCCAAACTCCCAAGAATCGATTCTTCTTTGTATTGTAAAAAAAAAAAAAAACTCTGGTTAATGTATTCCCCCCAAAATCTATAAATCCTTCTCAAAGTCTACAGATCCCCCCCAGCCTATAAATCCATCTTGTATATGTATATGTATATGTATATGTATATGTATATGTATATGTATATGTATATGTATATGTATATGTACAGTATATGTACAAACCTGGGATTTCTATCTCAGGAGAGAGTATTTTGCAGTTCTGTGATTTTTTTTCCCTTGCGTGCTTTGTAGGAGGATGTGCTATTTAGCCTCAGGCTGGCTTTACACGGTGAAACTTTCACGCAGCTAGTTGCAGGTTGCAGCTAGTTGCAGGTTGTTGCAGCTAGTTGCAGGTTGCGAATTGCATGAAACATAATTATCATTCAACTTGACATTTACACAAAGCAATTCAAAATGAATCAAGTCTAATGCAACACGGTAGTTTGTTTCACTAAAACAAGCTAGCTAGATTGGTAATGTTTCATCTGTCATATTGTTTTTCCTTTTCTCTCTCTCTCTCTCTCTCTCTCTCTCTCTCTCGCTACAGTAGATTACTGTATCAAGTGGGGAGTGTCATGATTGTAACTTGCATCTTTGTATCTTATTTTGTATCGTTTTCTAGCTGGATAATATCAATTCGGACGTGTTGTATCGGGGTGTTGTTGTATCGTGTTTTCTTCTGCCAATGGCTACTTTTGTTCATTATGGCTGTCCCGCTGAATAGGAAGAGAGCCATCAGTGCATTACAGTAATAGCCTACTTATCAGCATTTTGATTGGCTGTTGCATGAAACTAGTTTCACAAAGTTGAGCGTTTTGCAACTGTTTCTGACAAGTTTCAAATGAATTGCAGAGGACTAGTGTCCTCTAGAGAGAGAGTGGCGTCAGCAGGAGGACCAAAATGCGAGACTCATTAGCCAATGAACAGCCAGGAATGGGTCTCGCTCTACTTTTTGCATGCTAAAATAAAGCTGATAATGTACAATTTGATTCAAGGGATGAAAAACCCTTTCAAAGTACAACACAAACTGTCTGCAACTCGACAGTGCTGCTTTTTTTTACTCAAGAGTTCCACTTTCTACTTCCTGGAAAAAAAACTGGTCCATTGGAGTGAATGGAGATGTCGGAACTCTTCTATTATACGGCTCTGCAGAGGACCATGCTCATTTGCAACTTTAGTTTCACCTCAGTTTCAACCCACTCAAGTTTCACCGTATAAAGCCAGCCGTTTGGTTCAAATATGAGATACCCCCCATTTGGAAAAACACCCTACTGTAGCAGAACTTCTGCTCCTACGTTGATCTCTAGATCCTATCTACCCTGTCGGACTTGAATGATTCAATAAACAAAACAAAACAGAAAATCCCAAAACATTTGCTTTGGGAGTTTTAAGCAGAGGAGAAAGTCCAGATGAAACGCAGCAGCAGCAGAGGAGGAGGAGAGTGGATTGTTAGTTACCACTGTTTCCTGCAGAGAAAGAAAACAGAGGTAGAGTGATTCACAGGAGACGGAAAAAATCTGGCGGCAGCAGCAGCAGCAGCAATGTTGCTGTGCGGCCGGCGGGTGACTCAAAAGTCTGTGTGTGGTATTTATGCCCCCTTTCTCTTTGACAAAGAGAAAGGGGGGGGGAGTGATAGGGGGAATCAGAGGGAGAGAGGGAGAAAGAGATGGAGTGAGAGAAAATGAGAGAAAGAGTTAGTTGATGAAAGAGAGAGAGAGAAGAGAGAGAGAGAAGAGAGAGAGAGAGAGCAGTGTGGAGCGGCACTATGCTTGAGCAGTCCTTTTGACGGACAAGAGAAGCACTGGAGACCTATTGTTGAAAAGCCATTCCTCACTGTATTGTCCTGACCTGATCAACACAGGGTCAGCAGGGACAATGGCGGACGTTCCCATAACTTCTCATCCATTCACCATAACAGCACACACAGGTGCTGCTCCTCAGCAGTGTTGGGAGTAACTAGTTACTAAGTAACTAGTTACTGTAACTTAACTACTTTTTTCAGTAACTAGTAATCTAACTAATTACTTTTTCAAATTCAGTAACTCAGTTACAGTTACTAAAATAGTAACTGGGCTAGTTACTAGTTACTTTAGGACATGAAAATAACGGACAACTTCAGAGGATTACCCAGTTTCTGATCCTCAGACCTAGTCCGGGGAGAGAGCTGCAGCCAGAGCCACAGAGGCTAATGACCTTGATAGGCTATAAGCCTCCCCAATAAGCGAAGGTTCAATGCCACACTGTGGCACAGCAACACTAACATAATGTGTGCATTAATAACAATCGAAGCGGACTTTTAAAAGTAACGCAAAAGTTACTTTCCCTAGTAACTAATTACTTTGAAGTAACTGGTAACTTTAAAGTAATTAAATTACCTTTTGAGAGAAGTAACTAGTAACTGTAACTAATTACCAATTTTCAGTAACTTTCCCAACACTGCTCCTCAGTGCTCTGACAAAACCTTGGACTGTCAAAACTTTCACACAGTTGAGAAATATCCCAATGGCTCCCATATTTGACTGCAGTGTCGGGCAAGTTACTTTCAAAATGTAATATACTACATATTACTAGTTACTTTTCATTTGAAAGTAATAAGTTACTTTACAATATGACTTTCTGTGTAGAGTAACTAGTTAATTATTACACTACTTTTGCATTACTTTCACCAAAACAACAGCAGCAGCAGCAGAATGACATCGCCGCCCCGGAAACCATCCCGAAAAATAATTTCAACCGCCTTGAAGTCAGTGTAAACAATCCAAAATTCTAAATGATATTCTTTTCCTTTGTTATTGTCATCCGTAGTGGTTATTTGCATAAAAACACACAGTTTGATTAGGAAATGATTGTATCTTTTTTAAATGTGTGCTCAATCAAATGTAACTCAACTTGTAACTTGAGTTACTTGACAAAGTAACTGGTATAATATTACTGAAATCCTATAAGTAATCAGTTATATTACTGAGTTACTGCTAAAAGTAATATATTACATGTAATATGTTACTTTTGTAATGAGTTACCCCCAACACTGTATTTGAGTGGCATTGTAGCATGCCTTATCTACGGTTTGGCTCAGTTCCAGGGTCAGGAAACATTTTCTATGGTATGTCATCTTGCCATAAGTTTCACCATAAGTTTATTCTCATGTTATCTCTTCTTTTCTTGTTTTGTTGAAAGTAGGCTACTTAGTCTTTACTTCACTTTACAATACACGTTACTGCAGAGCAGGATACAAATATGATTATGCTATGTTCTTGATAACACAGGTCAAGTTATGATGTTATGTTATGTTATGTTATCTTATGTTATGTGCAAAATTCCTCGTGGATTTGGGACGGTTGGATTTGTAGTCATTCCTTTATCGTTTGTACGATTTTTATCCATTGTACTCAAGGCCGAATAAAAATGGCTGAGGCAAATTCCACCTGTGCGATTAAAAAAAAAAAAAAATCCTCCTTTTGGGTCAGCAGACGTTTCCTATTCATGAGCGGTTCTAAAGCCCGACAAAGAGAAGGCTTCTTAGCCCTTCATCTGCCTCTTCACTCCCCTCTCTCTTCGCTCTCCTTCCAGAGACGAGAATCACTCAGTGGGGCTGAAAAGGTTCAAGTCTAGCCGGGGGTGCTGGAGGAGCGCTTGTTGCGTCTGCCAGGGGCACCTGAAGAGGGGCAAACATTTACCGGCAAAGAAAAGAGGGGGGAGAGGAAAAGGAGCTGCGGGGTCCACGGTGAGTGGCGCTGTAGGGCCCTTGGAGAGTTTGTCTTGTAATTGAGTCAATTGTTGACCCCCCTGTTCAGCTCGCCTTGACGAGTCTCGGGAGGAAAAGCCCTGCGGAATAATAAATGTTCTCTCTCTCCTTCTCTCTCTCTCTCTCTCTTCATCCATCCATCCCCTACTACTCCTCCTCGCCCCCCCCCCCCCCCTCTCTCCCTTTCCCCCCACGTTGTCTCAGGGGATAATTGTGCTGTGAGTCAAAGGCAGTGATTTAAGGGGGGGGGGGGGGGGGGACTGTTCTGTTCAGCGATCTGCCGGGGCTACGAGGGGAGGCTTACAATCTTTTCACCCCAAATCTTTCTCTCCCCCCCCTCCCCTCCTCCTCCTCTTCACCTCCCTTCTTCTCCTGCATTCGCCTCCTTTTTCATCCCTCCTTTTGTTTGCAGCGTGGGATGAATTTTAATCACTCCCCTCTCTCCATCTCCTCCGATCCCAGTTTCCCCCCTGTTCCCCCCCCAGTCTGGCCGCTCATTCCCTATTTTCCAAGGCCCGTATCCAGCGACAGTGTAACACCTTCTCTCCTGGACACCCCTCCGCTGACGGGCCCCCTCAAAGGCTCCCGAGACAACATGGATACAGATGGAAGCCTTTGATGACGAGGGGACGGAAGGGGGTATTTGTCACTCCAGGTTTAGCACAGACCAAATGTCTTTAACGGGGCACGGCACGGGGGACAGAGAGAGAGAGAGAGAGAGAGAGAGAGAGTCGAAGGGATGAAGAGAGAGAGAGAGAGAGAGAGAGAGAGAGAGAGAGAGAATGACAAAAAGGAGGGAGAAAAGAGGGGGGAAGGGAGAGGGGCGAGAGAGGGGGAGACGGCAAGACAGAGAGAGAGAGAGAGGAGGGGCGCATTCTGTTTGTGAAGAGAGATCATTTTTAAATGCCTCCTTCATTCAAGAACACTTTGTTTGCACAAGGGCTCTAGTGTGGTGTCGCTATTGTGCTGCTCATCCCGCGGGACAGTGCTGCAGCGCGGGACAGTGCAGTGCGGGACAGTGCAGCGCGGGACAGTGCAGCGCGGGACAGTGCAGTGCGGGACAGTGCAGAGAAGCTGTCGTCGTTCACATTTCACTCTTGCTTACTCATTAGTAGTACTGTAGGTGCTCTTCACAAGAGTCGCTTACAAAAAGTGCACACATGCAACTTCAACACTAAAGGTAAAGACACACTATCGCAATCAGAGCCGATACGATATCCCATTAAATCGGTCGATAAACGAGATTAACGGGACGTCGGCCATCTTCAATCTACGACAAGTGCTGAGAGTAACCACACACACAAGGAGGCCGTGGGCAGCAGGCGTCCCGACAACACCGAGCCAAACGGGGACACTTATGACAGCTGTTACGAGGTCCCACATTGCTTCCATTCACTTCCTCCCCAGCACCGTCCGTTCACTTCCAGCGTCCACAGGCGGTCACAGCCGACACATTTGTCCCCGTCGTCTTACTGCCCCGCACCAGCTGGACATCTTTACAGCGGGGCTCAGGGGGTCAGACAGGTCCTCCGTGCTTTACGAGAACTTCAAACGACCACGTCATCATAACCGACACAACAAGTTAATTGACGGAAAACTCTTGATGTTTTGGTAATGCTGTGGTCTACTAACCCGTCCGTAATTGGATGTGTGTGTGTGTGTGTGTGTGTGTGTGCGCGTGTTTAATTGTTTATGTGCACGTTTAGATATCTGTGTGTGTCTGTGTGCAGCTGAAGCATATATCATCTTTCCCCTGTATTACTCCCAAGCAGTGTTTTTAGTGTTTTATCTGCTATTATACAGGGATGGATCCTAACTGCCTCTCTCTCTCTCTCTCTCTCTCTCTCTCTCTCTCTCTTTCTCTCTCATCTGTCTGTATTGCTCTCTCTCTCTCTCTCGTCTGTCTGTATCGCTCTCTCTCTCTCGTCTGTCTGTATCGCTCTCTCTCTCTCTCTCGTCTGTCTGTATCGCTCTCTCTCTCTCTCTCTCGTCTGTCTGTATATCTCTCTCTCTCTCTCTCTCTCTCTCTCTCGTCTGTCTGTATCGCTCTCTCTCTCTCTCTCTCGTCTGTCTGTATCGCTCTCTCTCTCTCATCTGTCTGTATCGCTCTCTCTCTCTCTCTCTCTCTCTCGTCTGTCTGTATCGCTCTCTCTCTCTCTCTCTCGTCTGTCTGTATCGCTCTCTCTCTCTCATCTGTCTGTATCGCTCTCTCTCTCTCTCTCATCTGTCTGTATCGCTCTCTCTCTCTCTCTCTCTCTCTCGTCTGTCTGTATCGCTCTCTCTCTCTCTCTCATCTGTCTGTATCGCTCTCTCTCTCTCTCTCTCTCTCGTCTGTCTGTATCGCTCTCTCTCTCTCTCTCTCTCGTCTGTCTGTATCGCTCTCTCTCTCTCATCTGTCTGTATCGCTCTCTCTCTCTCTCTCATCTGTCTGTATCGCTCTCTCTCTCTCTCTCTCTCTCTCGTCTGTCTGTATCGCTCTCTCTCTCTCTCTCTCTCTCTCGTCTGTCTGTATCGCTCTCTCTCTCTCTCTCATCTGTCTGTATTGCTCTCTCTCTCTCTCTCATCTGTCTGTATCGCTCTCTCTCTCTCTCTCTCTCTCTCTCGTCTGTCTGTATCGCTCTCTCTCTCTCTCTCTCTCTCTCGTCTGTCTGTATCGCTCTCTCTCTCTCTCTCATCTGTCTGTATTGCTCTCTCTCTCTCTCTCTCTCTCTCGTCTGTCTGTATCGCTCTCTCTCTCTCTCTCTCTCTCATCTGTCTGTATCGCTCTCTCTCTCTCTCTCTCTCTCTCGTCTGTCTGTATCGCTCTCTCTCTCTCTCTCTCTCATCTGTCTGTATCGCTCTCTCTCTCTCTCTCTCTCGTCTGTCTGTATCACTCTCTCTCTCTCTCTCTCTCGTCTGTCTGTATCGCTCTCTCTCTCTCGTCTGTCTGTATCGCTCTCTCTCTCTCTCTCGTCTGTCTGTATCGCTCTCTCTCTCTCTCTCTCTTGTCTGTCTGTATCGCTCTCTCTCTCTCATCTGTCTGTATCGCTCTCTCTCTCTCTCTCTCTCGTCTGTCTGTATCACTCTCTCTCTCTCTCTCTCTCGTCTGTCTGTATCGCTCTCTCTCTCTCGTCTGTCTGTATCGCTCTCTCTCTCTCTCTCGTCTGTCTGTATCGCTCTCTCTCTCTCTCTCTCTTGTCTGTCTGTATCGCTCTCTCTCTCTCATCTGTCTGTATCGCTCTCTCTCTCTCTCTCATCTGTCTGTATCGCTCTCTCTCTCTCTCTCTCTCTCTCGTCTGTCTGTATCGCTCTCTCTCTCTCTCTCATCTGTCTGTATCGCTCTCTCTCTCTCTCTCTCTCTCTCGTCTGTCTGTATCGCTCTCTCTCTCTCTCTCTCGTCTGTCTGTATCGCTCTCTCTCTCTCTCTCTCTCGTCTGTCTGTATCGCTCTCTCTCTCCATCCGTGGCCCTCCTTTGCGGAGTGTTTGTTAGGAAATCCTGAACAAACCGCAGCTGTTTGTTCTCTCTTTGTCAATGAGTGTTTTTTATAGACTTCTACTATTGACAATCGCACGACTTCTGTTGGCCTCACACAAGCTGGATAACACTGTGCAAATAAGTGTATGTAAACACACACACACACACACACACACGCACGAACACACCCGCACACGCACACAAACACACGCACCGTCCGAAACACGCTCACAATCTCTCCGAGTCACCCCCCCGAGCACACATTAGGACACAGAGAGGAAATCTCCCTTTGAAAAGAAATCAAATAAGCACTTTCTATTAGGGTTGTCAAAAGTATCGATAGTATCGAAAAGTATCGATACTGAAAATTTGAATCTGATACAATACTCCTTTGCAACAGGTATCGATAGTATTGAAAGTATCAATACTAAAGAAATGAAATGGATACAATACTCATTTGCAACAGTTTTGATACTATCAGTGCTTTCTTTTAATGAAAAATCACACATTTTTCCCCTCCCTATCATTGGGTATCTGTTGCTTCAACAAGCTAAACGTGTTCTGGTGGCTAGAGTGGCGGCAATATGCTGTCCAAGTTCAAAGTTTTATCAGGCCTAGATTATGGAGAAGTGTGCGTCTGTCCGTCCATCTGTCTAACTTTATTTTTATGCCTCTTGATGTGTCATCATCCCCCCTTCCTGTGGTATCGAAAATGGTATCGAGTATCGATATTTTCCTGGAAGTAGAAATTCTAGTATCGTGACATCCCTACTTTCTATGACTGCTAAAATAATGCTGTAGCAAGTAGCTTGTATGTGTGTAGCACCTATTAAGAGTATCTAACGAGCTGTAAATAATCTACGGTAGCAAGTGGCACATCGTGACACTATGGTGAAAGGCAGCTGTAGTGACCTGTCATCAGCACCATCCCACCACGGCCATTAAACACATCGCTATGAATCCAGTGGACTCTGCGTCGAATAGGGCGAGCGGAGGGCTCGGCGTTTTCACATTCCCTGGCTGTGACTCAGAGAGAGAGAGCTGAGGGAAGAGAGAGCGGGGAGCGAGAGACACCGAGCGAGAGTGGCGTGTGTGTGCGTGTGTGTGTGAGAGAGAGAGGTAGAGAAAAAGCAGAGAGAGAGAGAGAGAGGGAGAACAGGCTATGTTCACGGTGCACACAGAACACAGTAGAAACAGAGACACACTTTCTACTACCCCGTGACAAATATGCAGAAATTTTGAGCATAATTTTTCCCCAAAATTATACACAAATACCAAGAATTTCGAAACACAATCAGAAAGAGACAAGCTTAAATACCTGTTAGGAGAAAAAACAAACTGCTGCATATTGGCAGCTAAATATTTGGCCTCCTGCCACAACCTCAGAGGCATCCAGTGAAACACACCAGCTCATTTTATTTTTATTTTATTTTTATTTCATTTCATTTTTATTCTTATTCTTATTCTTATTTTATTTATTTTACTTATTTTATTTATCTTATCTTATTTTTATTTTCTATTTGACGATTACTGTTTGTTTACCTGTTGAACAACTGTAAAACTTAAGTCAGAATGTCCCATTTTTGGGAAGTTTATATGTACATATATCTTTGATTGTAAATTTTGACTGTTTGTACATTATACATCTTCGACTGTACATTCATTTATTTTATATTTACATATATTTATTAAAGTCTTTCTGATTCTGATTATTATAATTTCCTTATTGTTGTACTGTTAATATGTGTATTTGCTTTGGCAATATAAGCACTGTCTTTTCATGCCAATAAAGCTAGTTGAAATTGAAATTGAATTGAGAGAGGTAGAGAAAAAGCAGAGAGAGAGAGAGAGAGCAGGGGCTAACCCATGTCAATGGAGGAGATCATGGATGCCAGTAGGGGGCTCAGCCTTCGGCACAATAGACCCCCGACCGGGCCAAGACCCTTAATACCCACTTCCCATTTCACACATCTTTTGGGACACACTGGCCACGCCCCCTGATTGCAGCAGAGCGGCCCACGACAATGGCGAGAAAAAGCCTCGGTGCGACCAGGGGCCCGTCCCCACACCGGGCTCACACAGGGGCCATCAGGGGCCATCAGGGACACCTTGTCTTTGTGTATTGGAAAGACAATGGCGACATCGCAGGATACAGCAATAAAGTCTTCCTCTGTGTCCCCGCGGGGAGCCGTTAAGAATGACAGGGCCTCCGGGGGCCAGCGGTAAATGGGTCATTATCATCTGATCTGAGGTGAAGTGTGGAGCTGATAATGAGGCGCAGGCTTGAAATCACACTTCCTGGTGAGGGCCTGTTGTGTTGCCACTCAAACGCGTCGCGACTGTTAAGGGACAAACGGCGCGAGTAAAGAGGTGTAAACGTTAGTCGATCGATGGAAAATGAATCGACGTCTGTTTTTATCGATTCATCGTTTAGAGTCATTTTTAAGAAAGGAAAAAAGTGAACGCTCTCTCGTTCCAGCTTCTTATATGTTAAATGTTCTGGATTCTTTAGTCTTCTATGACAGTAAACTGATGGTCTTTACGTTGTGGACTCATTGGTGGTCAGGACAAAAGAAGACAGATGCCGTCTACTCATCTTGGGGTTTGGGGAAAAGTGATGCAGATCTTTCACCATTTTCTGACATTTTATAGAGCAAACAACTGTCCTAATAATCGACAGGTTAATCGATAATGAAAATAGTGGTTAGTTGGAGCCCTAGGTGTAAGTCAAATTTGAATTGAGGAGAAATGGAGCCTCAACAACCTGATCCCCCCCCCCCCCCTATTTCTTTTTACATCATGTTATGACAGCTTGACCCTAACTCCCATGTTTGAAAATGAAAACAAAATATGAATACTTTATCGATAACAATAACTTAATGACCTGTTTTACACGATCCATCGCTAAAATATTTCAGAATGACTTCAGACTAGATTATTTATTCAAACTTTCAGTATTTTCAGTAAGTATTTCGGGGTGTGATCCGGCACAACGACTAAACATTTTTTCTTCTGCCAAAAGAAAACATCTTGAGAAAAGTAATGGTTTGAGAGAGTAGGGAGGAAAAATATACCTCCACATCCTGGTCAGGTTCCAAGGGAATTCTGGCTCCGGCCCAAACAGCGGAAAGAGGGCGAAGAAGGCTGGGCTTTGTGGAGGAAAAGGGATAGGGAGCGTCTAGTGAGGAGTGGGAGCTTACAAACCATTTACATCGGTTACAATGTGGCTTTTTCACATCAGGCTATGAAGAAACCTCTCTAGAAAATGGATTTATTATTATTTTTTTTTTTGTATGTGTAAGCAGCTATTCTCTGAATCTGATTGGCTTTGTTTTTTCCCAAGCAGATTCAGTGTAACTCAGTGGGTTCTCAAACTGCTTCACATCAAGGACCCCTAAACTGACACAAATTAGGCCGCGGACCCCCATTTGATAAGGTTTTGTCCCAGGACCCCCCATCGGCAAGATTCTTGCTTTTTAGATGTTTTATTACAGAAAGTGTATGAAAGCCATGAGCAAAATAGCCATACATTCTGTCATTGTGTTACTTATGGATGGATTAGTGAAAATAAATTATCCCCCTTTTTGCCGGGGACCCCCTGGAACCCACTTTGAGAGCCACTGGTGTCACTAGCCCCTTTGCTGCTGAGAGAGCTGCCTCAGTAGCCTCTGAGGACAATATCAGGCTAACAAACTAGCCTTTTAGTCTTTAGCTTAGCTTAGCTTCACTAGCCTCTCGACTAGGCTGCTGGCCTCCACTCAAGCGGACCCCCTCCTCCTTTTACAAGGCCCTTCAGTGGCCGGGCCGGTTGCTAGACAATGTGCTTGGTTATGTGGGTTATGTAAAGACCCTCCTGCACACACAAAAGCCAATGTGGGCGCCTGCTATGTGCAGCTCTTCAGAGCCCCGGGTCAGTTAGCAGAAGAGCTCTGGCGCTAACACTCCAAGTTAAAAACGTTTGCTCTTCAATGTGTTGACTAAGAGGAGAGGAGAGGAGAGGAGGGGAGGAGAGGAGAGGAGGGATGGACCTGTGAATTATCTATTTGCTAATTCGCCTCCACTTCCCAACCCCTCTTGACTGAGGTTAAAACACCCCCCTTGTTGACCTGTGGGTGTATTAGAGGGTGTATCAGCAAAGGTGTGTGTGTGCATGTCAGCGTGTGTGTGTGTGTGTGTGTGTGTGTGTGTGTGTGCATGTCAGTGTGTGTGTGTGTGTGTGTGTGTGTGTGTGTGCATGTGAGCGTGCGCTGGTGCATTAGGTGACAACAGACAGAAAGAGGCCTCCGGGCAGACATGGTGGTGAGCCACACACCTCACACACACCAGCCGAGGGGGGAGCGAGTCTTGAGGTAAGGCAAGCTGAAGCCACGCTGCGTAAAGGTTTGGACCTAAAGACACACAGCTTTGCTTACATAGAAATACACACAGATGCTGTTGATGTTTGCATAGCGCAGACTGTACTCTGAACATGCTGCCTGTGTGAGTGATCAGGCACGTACAACCGCTCATAAACATGCCAGAAGCCCCGACTGTGTGAAACGATAGTACAACTACACCGTTTCAGTTTCACCATCCTAATCTGAACTATGGAATGAGTTTCCTCAGCCCATCAAATAGGATTGTGAAAAGGGTTTAATGTGAGTACTTGCTTTCTGACTGGAACATCTTGTTATGACGTGAAGAGAACCTCCCGGTTCACTGTTACAAAAAAAGACTGTTTTCTGTGTACATCAAATGCGCAAAAGAAAAAAAACAGATTCTGGTTCAAAAATGTAAATATAATCTGAAAGGAAGACAATGGAAATACTGACAAGGGTCAAAGATGCAGACTCATACTGGTAGTCAGTGCTGCAGGCTTTTCCTCCTAACAATATATTACTCTTATGAGAAGAATGACAGTGCTGCAGCAGCAGCAGCAGCAGCCCAAAAAGAACATAGAACCTTTTCATTGGCTACATCTCTCAACCTACTCTTTCAACAGTATTTATGAGAGCGAATTTGATGACCGAGTCCAAACTTTTTTTTACCGTAAATTAATAATTTTGATAATAAAATCTCTATAATGTCAACATCTCTAACATATGGGAGATTGTTGTATGGCAAATTTGGCGGGTGCAGGCAAACTTGACGCTCACAAAGCAACACCTCGCTTTCCCTTCCTTGCCTCCTTATGACCACGGCTCCGCTAGTAGTGGGCGCTGTGGTAAAAAAGCACCCGAGTTTCGTCTCTTCCCTTCTATACTCTTTGACATGCAGGAACAGCACTTGGTAATCTTGTGCAGCCATCATGTATACATGCTGTTTATTTTCCACTGCAACAAGAGACAGTAAATGTTTTACTGGGTCTTTTAAATTGCAGAGACCTTCTTCTTGCTGCTAAACCCCAGAGATAAAACTCACAAACACGACGCTTTTGTTTAGGCAACCTGAGATGAACCTGGACCGCAGTGAACTTTTAACTAATGAATTGAGTTTTCATCATGTCTGACCTAGACAGACGCCTCCACCCACAGAGAGAGAAAACAACACCCACACGTATGAACATCTAAACACACCTACATACACAGAGACAGAGAGACATGCTCGCTCGCTCACACACACACAAACACAAACGCACACGCGCACACACACACAACCTATAGGCACTTACACACATACTCTCTCTGACACCCAATCACCCTCACACACACTCTGAGTCTGACAAGCTGGAGCATGTGTGACAGAGCTGGCTGGCTCTGCCCCCAGGCCCTCATCTCTCCCACAGGAAGTAGCAGTGTGAGCTGGGACACACAGGGAGAGGGAGGGAGGGAGCAGCCACCAGGGGAACCAGACCAACCATCCTCAATTCACCATCAGCTGGAATGACATGCCGACGCAGCTGTTTATTTTGTAATGATGCTGTTATTTAATGCACAGATCAAGTCCAGTTTATCTACATATTTGAATTGGAATAAATACATATATAACTTTTTTTTTATTGTTTCCATGCCGTTTTCGCATGATTGATCTAGCCTGGCAAAAACCATCCTGACAACGTGATCTCACATTCTCTTTCGCTCTACTTATCAGTCTGGACTCTAATCCATCCACAGTGATTTCAGTGGGCGGGAGTACTCGCCTTGACAGACAACTCCTTCAACCAATCAGCGTTTGCCAGATCCAATCAAATGCATTGAACGAATGTCAAAAACATCTTTTCCGCAGAGAAACTCTGTTGGTGCATATGCTCTTGTTGTTGTTAATTGTTGTTGTTGAGTCTATTTCTGCAATAATTGCACTTGCGGCTGCTAACGTGAATGTTGCTTCAGGAGATGCCATACTGTTCTGCCAGCCTGATTAGCTGGTTACGTTGTCATCTATGACAACAGGCCCCTGATTGCCGCTCATCATCATCATGAGCAATGACTCGCACCCACTCCACGGCATGCTAGTCAAACACAGGAGTACGTTCAGTGAGAGACTGATTCCACCTAGATGCAACACGGAGAGGCACAGGAAATCATTCCTGCCTGTGGCCATTGGTCTATTTAATGCCTCTCTTAAAAGAGCACCTCGGAGACGCTCAGTCTCCCTGAGACTGAGCCAGCCGATAGGTTAACTGTGCCTGGCTGAGCCACGTGTAACGTATAGGGCAAGCCGACTTAATATAAGTCCAGTGTGCAATAAAGATAATTGGCACGTAATGTATACTTACTCTACTTATTTTGCTTACTTTAGACGTATTCTACTTATTTTGCTTACTTTAGATGTATTCTACTTATTTTGCTTACTTTAGACGTATTCTACTTATTTTTGCTTCTATCGCATTTACTACTGTTTATTCTATGCTATGTTGTGTTCTTATTCTGCTTATTTTGCTTACTATCGCATTTACTACTGTTTATTTTATGCTATGTGTGTTCTGTGAGCGAGCTACTGTAACTTGTCCCAATTTCCCCGCGGGGATCATTAAAGTCTTTTCTCTACTAATTAAAAGTCTACTAATTATCCACTACTGTCTGATGTGAACCAAAGTGCCCTTCTGGGACATGTATTAAACTGATTGATTGATTGATTGATTGATTGATTCTGATTCTGATTGGCCAGTGCACTTTGTAATTTCTGGATATCGCTGTGGGCGGGCTGGAGGCCAGGCTGATCCGCAGAACCAATGAGAATGTGAGTTCACGTTATCAAGATGCTTTACCAGGCTATTATTGATCAGCATATAGAGTGGAGCGCTACACTCACCAGCCACTTTATTAGGTCCACCTATCTAGCTGTCTGTCTGTTGCTAGAGCCCAGTTATCATAAGATACACGCACTTCTGCACACCACTGTTTAAAGAGCTTCTATTTGAGCAATTGGCCTTTCTGTTAGCTTCAACAAATCTACCCATTCTCCTCTGATCCTTCTCATTAACATGTGTTTATCAGTCGCAGACCTGCTGCTCAACGCATGGTTTTTGTTTGTTTGTTCATAGCACCATTCTCTGTCAACTCTACAGACTGCAGTGTATGAAAAACATCTCAGGAAGGCAGCTGTTTCTGAAATGCCAGAACCACCAATCACACCACAGTCAAAGTCACTTAGATCAGTGCCGGTGGGTCTCAAAGCGGGGTCCCGGGGACCCCCCCCGGGGTCCTTGAGGGGGTTCCAGGGGGACTAATTCTGGTCATGGGTTTCATAAAGTCATAAAACATCTAAAAGCAACAATATTTTCAGATGGGGGACCCTGGGTACAAAATCCTCCCAACCTCAGTTTAGAGGTCCTTGACGTGAAAAGGTTTGAGAAGCACTGGCTTTTTCGATCACACATCTCGCCCATTCTAATCTTTGGTACCACAAAAAAAAAACTCCACGACTTCACCATGTCTGTATGATGTAGGGGTTTGGGTAAAGGGCAAAGGTCACAGCAGATTCAAGTCCACAACATCACGTGTCCGCAGCAGCATGCAACTGAACCCAGTGAAGCAGCGGGATGCCCACTGGCATTATTTCACACTCCTATGACAACCATGAGGCATAAATCTGTGTGAAATGGCAGTTAAAGTGTCTGTGCGAATGTGATGCGTCTCTCTGAAGCAGCGGTCGTGTTCTGTTACATTTCCAAGGAAATGTAACAGAACATTTGGTATATGGTATATATACCATATGAATACTAGGACTCAGATCTGAGGGGAGAGGACTGCTCGCTGCTATTGTACGGTAAGAAGAAAAAGTGTCTCATGAAGGTACAATTTGATGGACAGTGACCAGCGTAGCCATTTCATTCTCCAGTCAAAAAAGCAAATAACAATACAGTATTCTTCTTTCAGTATATTACATTATTATTACATTACATTACATTACACCTTCACTAGACATTTCTGATGCATGCCTGCTCTAACTAGCTTAGCAGTATTACACCACCGTAACCTGTGCCAGAGACTTGCCGATGGCGTTGCAGTTCCTCGGTTGCCAATGGACGTCAATAAGTTACAGATCACTTAATGCCCATTTAAACTTCATTATAATTCAAGCAACATAGATAAGGATGGTGGACAGCACTGACCTTTTGACCCCTGCGAAAAAGCTCAGCTAATCACTAACAACTTCCCCCCCTTACACAACATCCACATCCGTGACCCCTCCCCCACTGTACACCCACACACGCAACTAACACATACAACACATAACATTCATACAAACAGACAGACAGACAGACAGACATACACTGCACACACGTGCTCACCACATTTCTGTTCCGCAGCTGTGCGAGAAGACAAGGCTCGATAAATAACCACTTTGAAAAGGATCCGGTGGGGTTTCGATGTTTGAAACTTAAAAAAAATCCGCGGACTGTTCTCTGCAACATGAAAAGCTTCCGTTAATATTCCAAACAAAGTTCTTGCTCTCACACCACACTGAGAACTCAGAGCATCTGACTGTCTGTCTGTCTGTCTGTCTGTCTGTCTGTCAGCAGACTGGGGCTCTTCACTGTAATGGACTACAGGTGCCAGCTAATAAGGGCCAATAAATGTGCCCCAGCAGAACAACTGGCCTGACCCACCCTGAACAGACATAGCGGGAGAATAGTGATGGACTAAAAGGGCATTTTAACTTCTGGGGAAATCATCAGCAGTCACTCGGGAAAGTCTTGACCTATACTGCAGAGTCATCAGTCTGGGAGGAGCTAAAGGGACTTGGATGGATGTCTGTTGTGAAGAGAACTGAGATGGTTATCAGAGTTCAGAAATATCAAAATGGGATTATTTCCTACATGTTAATAATCACATATAAGTAGAAGTGCACTTGGAGAGTGCATACCTGCACCAAGGCCAATATTCCATTCTGCTATGCTATGCACATTTTGTGAGTCAGATCAGAACCCTAAACCCACCCACATCCCCCCAGCCACTCCCCCTACTCCCCGCTCCTCGAATCCTGACTCTCTTCTACCTTCCTATCCTTAGCTACGGCTGCTTTTTCCTAGCCCCGCCCCCGCACACCACCCAGATACACCTAGCCACTCCCCCTACCCCACCCCTCCAACCCAGACTCTCTATTGACCTTCCTATCCCTGTAGCGATGGCCCCTTTTCCCTAGCCCCGCCCCCTTTCCTTACCACACCCCTCCCACCACCCAGATACACCTAGCCACTCCCCCTACCCACCCCTCCCATCACCCAGATACACCTAGTCACTCCCCCTACCCACCCCTCCAAACCCGACTCTCTACGACCTTCCTATCGGCTGGACTTTGGACATGCATGCCTTAGTATGT
>NC_139649.1:13042716-13052716 GCF_964638095.1 Poromitra crassiceps | reverse complement strand
AGGTGTGCTAACATGCATACACTCAAACAGTAGCTGACTTCAGTAACATGCATACACTCAAACAGTAGCTGACTTCAGTAACATGCATACACTCAAACAGTAGCTGACTTCAGTAACATGCATACACTCAAACAGTAGCTGACTTCAGTAACATGCATACACTCAAACAGTAGCTGACTTCAGTAACATGCATACACTCAAACAGTAGCTGACTTCAGTAACATGCATACACTCAAACAGTAGCTGACTTCAGTAACATGCATACACTCAAACAGTAGCTGACTTCAGTAACATGCATACACCCAAACAGTAGCTGACTTCAGTAACATGCATACACTCAAACAGTAGCTGACTTCAGTAACACGCATACACTCAAACAGTAGCTGACTTCAGTAACATGCATACACTCAAGCAGTAGCTGACTTCAGTAACATGCATACACTCAAAGAGTAGCTGACTTCAGTAACATGCATACACTCAAACAGTAGCTGACTTCAGTAACATGCATACACCCAAACAGTAGCTGACTTCAGTAACATGCATACACCCAAACAGTAGCTGACTTCAAGCAGTAGCTGACTTCAGTAACATGCATACACTCAAACAGTAGCTGACTTCAGTAACATGCATACACTCAAGCAGTAACTGACTTCAGTAACATGCATACACTCAAACAGTAGCTGACTTCAGTAGGTGTGAAACCCACCACATCCCTTCCAAGCCACAACACAGAGGTGAGCCAGTCTGTGCCTGGAGAAACAGACCTGCAGAGCGCTTGGTGTGTGGCCGGAAACAGCTACTGATGCTGAGGAAACAACAATCTGTCCCAATAATGATTTGACATCAAAACATCATTTAAATACCAGCAGCGAGCTGTATATACTGTCAAGTCACTTCACTTCTCCTTTACTATCTATCTATGATTCTACTCATATAGGTTCTATAAGATGCAGGTGTAAGTAAGCTTCATGGACGCGTCATTCGCAATACATAGAGAGCCGCAGGGATGACGTATTTTTGTAGTCAGAACGCGGAAGTCCCGGACATCCTGGTTCTTCACTGTTTCTGTCTATGGGATTTTTGAATGTGTCTCTGGGCAAGGCAAGCTTAATCAAACGCGAACCAGAGTTCAGTCGGATAATCTTCACACATGAGGACCACTTTCATGAGTTTTGTAGCGTAAATGCGAGCCCTAGAAGTAAAAAGCTTGTGCTAAGCTAATCCAGAACTACACACACTGTCGCATAGGCTTCCACGTCACGTCAGCACTCAACCTGGACTGTTGTTGATGTGTGCACTGATTACCCCGGGCTGAACGGGGCTGAACCAGGCGAGGGAAAGAGAATTTCCGTGTTCGTCCTTTGAAGTGGTGACGTTATTGACGTATAATATCCCCATCGACTCAACAGTGTAGTCTCATTTAGCCGGTTGCTAGCTAGCCGCCCTTTTAACGGCACGTAAAAGCTTCAAAACTCATAAAAATGGTCCTCGTGTGTGAAGATGATTTTACTAAACACTGGTTCGCGTTTTATTAAGCCAGCGTTGCCCAGAGAGATTATTAGAAGCATCGCGCCAAAAACCCATTCAAAACTCCCATAGGCGAAAACAGTGAAGAACCAGGAGTGTTAGCATCGATGATTTCCGGACTCGTTCCTGCGGCTCTCTATTGCATGACTTACTAAGCCTGGGTTGCTCCTAAATGGGAGGCCATGTTTCATGTTTCACTACACACACTATAATCATGTGTGCCTTAGACCTGCTTTACTGGGGCTCGTCTCGTTAGTTATTGGCTAGCAGGAAATGAAGGCCCTCCTCCTGTAATTAATAGGCACAATTATGTAATTGAGGAGGGGTCTGCAGTGTTCTGCAAACAGGACCAGATGTCCCCCTGTGGAGGACTCAGTTGTTCTGGTCACTTACAGTGGGGTCAGCACCCGTACCAAGACCTAGCCCCGCCCCCTGCAGCTCTCCAGACCCCCTTTTCTTTCTCTTGTAAATAAAGACTTAATGGTTTACAAGTCTTCCAATAACCGTAATACCTTCAGAGCGAATTAGCTGGCAAAGCAGCCAGGCAGCCAGGCACAGGCTGCAGAGAACAGAGGTAAAGCAGACAGGCACAGGCTGCAGAGAACAGAGGTAAAGCAGTCAGGCACAGGCTGCAGAGAACAGAGGTAAAGCAGTCAGGCACAGGCTACAGAGAACAGAGGTAAAGCAGCCAGGCACAGGCTGCAGAGAACAGAGGTAAAGCAGTCAGGCAGTCAGGCACAGGCTGCAGAGAACAGAGGTAAAGCAGTCAGGCACAGGCTGCAGAGAACAGAGGTAAAGCAGTCAGGCACAGGCTGCAGAGAACAGAGGTAAAGCAGTCAGGCACAGGCTACAGAGAACAGAGGTAAAGCAGTCAGGCACAGGCTGCAGAGAACAGAGGTAAAGCAGTCAGGCAGTCAGGCACAGGCTGCAGAGAACAGAGGTAAAGCAGTCAGGCACAGGCTGCAGAGAACAGAGGTAAAGCAGTCAGGCACAGGCTGCAGAGAACAGAGGTAAAGCAGTCAGACACAGGCTGCAGAGAACAGAGGCAAAGCAGTCAGGCACAGGCTGCAGAGAACAGAGGTAAAGCAGTCAGGCACAGGCTGCAGAGAACAGAGGTAAAGCAGCCAGGCACAGGCTACAGAGAACAGAGGTAAAGCAGTCAGACACAGGCTGCAGAGAACAGAGGTAAAGCAGTCAGGCACAGGCTACAGAGAACAGAGGTAAAGCAGTCAGGCACAGGCTACAGAGAACAGAGGTAAAGCAGTCAGGCACAGGCTGCAGAGAACAGAGGTAAAGCAGTCAGGCACAGGCTACAGAGAACAGAGGTAAAGCAGTCAGACACAGGCTGCAGAGAACAGAGGTAAAGCAGTCAGGCACAGGCTACAGAGAACAGAGGTAAAGCAGTCAGGCACAGGCTACAGAGAACAGAGGTAAAGCAGTCAGACACAGGCTGCAGAGAACAGAGGTAAAGCAGTCAGGCACAGGCTACAGAGAACAGAGGTAAAGCAGTCAGGCACAGGCTACAGAGAACAGAGGTAAAGCAGTCAGGCACAGGCTGCAGAGAACAGAGGTAAAGCAGTCAGGCACAGGCTGCAGAGAACAGAGGCTGCAAGGGAGAAGGAAGGCACCCAGCTGCAGTTCTTTTCAAAAGCACATCACTGTCGTCAGGTGAAAACCGATTGTTTTCATGTTTTGACTTCAATTAGAGGATTGCATGCTCCTCTGTGGAATGAGAAGATACTACAAGCCTTGGGTTTATGAAACGCATTAAAAACCAATTGGATTAACTGGAAAAATGCCTACAAGCTAGAAACAAGGCTGTTGTTCTTAGTTACTGAGAAGCTTGACATTTAGGATATGTGGTTTTCACCTGACAACGGTGACATGCAGCCCTGGGTCAATCTAAAATCTGAAGATAAATACTCCCTGTTGGCCCATAAACTATTAGTTGACTCCTACAGGGCTCTTGTTGCAGACTGTGTGTGGTGAACTAACTAACCAGCGTCTGAACGATAAGTTCACCAAAAAGTTAAAGTAAGTTCACCTGTCGGAAGTAATTTCCCCCTGTTGCCCCAAGCACTGCACCCCCTCTGCCCATCTGGGGAGAGCCGTAGACTAGCACCATGCTTCCTCCGACACATGCACAGTTGCCAGCCGCTTCAATCGTGCCTGTATGGACGCCCGACCAAGCCGGAGGTAACGCGGGGGCGCGAACCTGTGACCGTCGTGTTGGTAGGCAGGGAATCTACCGCTACACTACCCCGGACGCCCACAAGGGGGTGAGTAGATAATGACTGAATTTTTGGGTGAATTGTTCCTTTAAGTTGAGATGATCCCTGCGCTGCCAGCTGATTTACGTGCTGCTGATGTCATCCCGGCTGTGTGGTTCAGTTACTGAGGCAGGGAAAACCTCCCTGTTTCAACAAGTTTGAAAAACCTCAACACTAAACAATCCTCTCCATGTCAAAGTAGAGCACCATGTGAGAAAGACGTCAAACTGAGTTATGTTTCTTTAAAAAAAAAGGTTAAAAAAAGTAAAAAAAAAGAAAAAACGTAAGAGAGGGAAACATCCTTGTTTCAGCATTAAACAATTTTTATTTCAAGGTAGAACACAACGTTAGAAATACCTGAAATATATTGATTAATCTTTGTAAAATGATGTTATCTTCATTTTTTTTTAAGTTTCTATCATACAATATGCTTCTTGCTCTCTAGACATGTTATTTTTTCTTTATAATATAACCACATGTAATATCGAATTGGACCTTTCATCAGTGAGCAGTTAGCTCACATCCAGCCTTGCGTGTGAAAGGCACAGTTTGATAGCTGGTTGTTGAGTAGTGAGCTACTCTCGTTCCATCCTGACATGGGGGAATCTGTCTATGTCGATGTGGGCATGGATCAAAACAAACAGTCCATGCTGGCACCAAAAATACAGAGGAGGTCGAATTAATTAATATGCCTTATCTGATCCAAGTCTTTGGGTTGAGACATGGATCGCCTCGGCCATTTCACATTCCATGATAGTCCAGTAAAAATGTCACTTGACCTCACACTAATTGCAACAAAACCAAACTCAACTGATTTTGTATCCTCAATATGTCCTCAATGAAGGAAAAAAAGTGTTAAGGAAATGTATGAAGGGAAATTTTTGAAAATGACCCATATGATGCTACCAAAAACGTTTTTTTATTTATTTTTTAACATTTTTTTTTATTTTTTATTTTATTTTTTAATTTTTCTCCTTGAAGCAAAAAACACATACAGGATATAAGTGATGAGATTTATGGCACATTAAAAAAAAAAAAAAAAGGCTTCCATAGGCTACCATCATATTTAGGTCATTTTCAAAACTTTCCCTTCATACATTTCCTTAACACTTTTTTTCCTTCATTGAGGACATATTGAGGATACAAAATCAGTTGAGTTTGGTTTTGTTGCAATTAGTGTGAGGTTGACCCACATATTTGCGTAAAATGCCTGGACTATGAGTACAAGCCCTGCTTCTTCACTCTTCAAGGCAGAAATCTGATTCATATTTATAATATAATATAACATAACATAAGGGCTCCCTCCTAATTGAGAAAGTAACATAAATAACAAATCCATTTTCTCTCACATTAGTTCAGCCGTTTTCTCAAAAACCTAAAAGGATTCACACAGATATGTCATAGCTTCCAGCAACATTCCAGTGATAATATAAAAATGAGGGGAAAAATACTTTTGGTTTTTAGGTGTAGTTTAGTCGGGCAGGGCGGGGCCGGGCCGGGCCAAGCAGCCAGTCAGGGCATGGCCGGGCCAAGCAGCCAGTCAGGACGCTTGAGTTGTAAATGTGTTCCAGCAGGAAAAGTGGAGCTTCAGAGCGAGAGGCTCAGGCGAGCAGTCTGGAGCCGGCAACTTTCCCCTGCTCCGCCCCTCCCTCCCTCCCTGCAGCCCACCCAAGAAGCGGCCCATGGGCATAAATCTGAGAGCCTGACTCACTGCGGATTTAAAACAATCTGCATCTCTCTCTCTCTCTCTCTCTCTCTCTCCCACTCTGCTTCTCTCTCTCTCTCTCTCCCACTCTGCTTCTCTCTCTCTCTCTCTCTCTCTCTCTCTCCCACTCTGCTTCTCTCTCTCTCTCTCTCCCACTCTGCTTCTCTCTCTCTCTCTCTCTCCTCCACTCTGCTTCTCTCTCTCCCACTCTGCTTCTCTCTCTCTCTCTCTCTCCCACTCTGCTTCTCTCTCTCTCTCCCACTCTGCTTCTCTCTCTCTCTCTTCTCCACTCTGCTTCACTCTCTCTCTCTCTCCCACTCTGCTTCTCTCTCTCTCTCTCTCTCTCCCACTCTGCTTCTCTCTCTCTCTCTCTCTTCTCCACTCTGCTTCACTCTCTCTCTCTCCTCCACTCTGCTTCTCTCTCTCTCTCTCTCTCTCTCCCACTCTGCTTCTCTCTCTTTCTCTCTCTCTCTCCTCCACTCTGCTTCTCTCTCTCTCTCTCTCTCTCTCTCTCTCTCTCTCCTCCACTCTGCTTCTCTCTCTCTCTCTCTCTCTTTCTCTCTCTCTCTCCTCCACTCTGCTTCTCTCTCTCTCTCTCTCTCTCTCTCTCCTCCACTCTGCTTCTCTCTCTCTCTCTCTCTCTCTCTCTCCCACTCTGCTTCTCTCTCTTTCTCTCTCTCTCTCCTCCACTCTGCTTCTCTCTCTCTCTCTCTCTCTCTCTCTCTCTCCTCCACTCTGCTTCTCTCTCTCTCTCTCTCTCTCTCCCACTCTGCTTCTCTCTCTTTCTCTCTCTCTCTCCTCCACTCTGCTTCTCTCTCTCTCTCTCTCTCTCCTCCACTCTGCTTCTCTCTCTCTCTCTCTCTCTCTCTCTCTCTCCCACTCTGCTTCTCTCTCTCTCTCTCTCCCACTCTGCTTCTCTCTCTCTCTCTCTCTCTCTCTCTCTCCTCCACTCTGCTTCTCTCTCTCTCTCTCTCTCTCTCTCTCCTCCACTCTGCTTCTCTCTCTCTCTCTCCCACTCTGCTTCTCTCTCTTTCTCTCTCTCTCTCCTCCACTCTGCTTCTCTCTCTCTCTCTCTCTCTCTCTCTCCTCCACTCTGCTTCTCTCTCTCTCTCTCTCTCCCACTCTGCTTCTCTCTCTCTCTCTCTCTCTCCCACTCTGCTTCTCTCCACTCACTATGAAAGTTTTCTCGCTTCACCCTTACTCTGGCCCTTTCCTTTCCAGCAAATCCCACTGGTAATGGGGAAAAAAGAAGAAGCTGTTTCTCAGTGCATGCCAGTAATATTATTTTTCTAAAGGCTTAATTAGGTTTGTCTTTGCAAATTATTGCAGCGGATGGACAGGAAGTGTATTTGTGTGTGTGTGTGTGCGTGTGTGTGTGCGTGTGTATTTGTGTGTGTGTGTGCGTGTGTGTGTGTGTGTGTGTGCGTGCGACGTGCGTGCGTGTGTGTGTGTGTGTGTGTGTTACTGTACGTGGTTCTTCTATATAGGCTGCTAGCCATCTGAAGAAGACAACAAGAAATCTTCGCCGAAACAAAGTTAATTACACCTCACAAAAACACAACCTTCCAATAGTTCCAACAAGTTTGTTGTTTCCTGAAGGGAAACTGTTTTCCCACTCGTAACTTCAATAGAAAGTACTAAAGTAGAACTGCTAGTTTCCATTTGTCTTTGATGACATTGGACCGCAGGGAACATAACTATAAACAATATTTGATGCTGCAGAAGAAGAAAAAAATCCACTTGATTCATTTCTGTTTAGGCTATCACAAAACCAACAAAACAAGTTACACCACATCACTTTTGTGACTGTTTATCGTGTAGCTGTTTAAGCCCGAATAGGTTACATTTGGTTGCAGATGCGTCTCTTCGAAGAAAGATTGATCAGCCTGTTGGTGCTATGAAAACAATCAACAGATGTTACTTACAAATTAGTAAAACTACGGTACAAACTCGTCCCCGGATCATCGGGTGCCAATCTGCGACTTTTCCACAAGTCCGAAGAAGTCAGTTACAGTAAATATCAGGCGTAGCTTTTTGACTGAAGGTGCAGTTAGTTACCTTTGACCCACAGCAGATTCATGTCAGCGTATCAGTGACGGGTGTGCGCCTGCATTTGGCTTGCAGGGGTTGTAAGTCATGTGCGTGTGTCACTCTGCGACGTCCGTGCATGTGCGCCGACTTCCTGTTCTGGCATCTGATCTGGCTAACGTGGCATCATCAAACCACTGGTACTGTTAGCTCTGTCACTCACCATGCAGGGACACGCAGTGAGAAGAACATGGGAAAACAAGACAGACAGAAGACAGACTGTCTGCAAGTCTTGGAAGACGGACTGAACTGAAAATGTGGAAGTGGATGTGGAGCGAGGGAATAGCCAAGAGAGGAGTAGAAAAGACACGCAAAGAGAGAGAATATGTGCCTCTTGCCGGACATTGTGGGTTCTGGCGTGGGACGATCAACTGACCGAGCCATTTCCTTTCCTCATTTAATATGAAGCAACAATGTGGTTTGAGTCTCCATTCTTTTGACTTGCTTTGTTAGAGTTCTGCAAATCTGGAACTAATTGAGACCGTCTCCAATAATCCTATAATAAGAATGCTACGTTTCTGTGTGTGAGGGAGCAGAATTGTGTTCGGCCACAGCTATGCCGTTTTACGTGCGACCGGGCTGAAACTTTCAGGAAGTGTAAAGAGCACCTGTGCAGGTGACCTGACGCAGCCAGATTTTTTAATTAGGCAATTGTCCTATTTGCCTAATGATGTGATGTCACTCGAGCAAGGATGGCATCATCTGGTGACATCACTCACTGATGACATCACTCACGGGAGAAGGGGGGTGTCTAACTCCCACACAGGTCCACGAATGCAAAGTGTGTGTGTGTGAGCAGAATTGTGTTCGGCCACAGCCATTTTAGGCCCTGCTGGTGACCTAACGGAGCCAGATTTTTTTAGTTAGGTAATTTTAGGGCCGATTAATTGCCCTAATTACAGATGAATTGCCCGTGATGTCACTCGAGCAATGATGACATCATCTGGCGACATAATCTCTGATGACATCACTCACTGATGACATCATCACTGAGTGCTCAAGTGACATCACTGGTGACACCACCAGTTATCATGATCAAACCTTTTAGCGGAGTTGCACGCAGCTAGGATCGGGCTTTACAGAATGTAGGGAAACAGTGGATGGATAAATCCAGAAGCAGGCGGGTAATGCAACATAAAGGATGTCAACTGCCATAAAACACCACAGAAGAAGAACAAGATTCACACAGCGACAACAGCGTAGACCGGATACTGGAGGAAGAACATGTCTAATATCCTGTTGAATTTTCGAACAGTATCAACATTTCGGCCCAGTCGGCACACCAGCTGACGCAGAAGGTGGGATGCCCAATCATGTTACTAGGCGACCCGTCAGAAGGCCATTGTAACGGTACGTGTTACGGGTTCATGTGCTGCGCGAGCATGTAATGGAGGCGATCATCAGGGTCACACCCCGGGAAGAGAATTCTCCTCCCTCGTTTCCCAATGGCGCCAACCGACACAGAGTTCCCCTTCACCCTATACAGAGACACCAGTTTCCGGTCCGGGTATGGTTGTTGGGCATTTGGGCATGACGGCCAACAAATCACAAGGCCAAACAATGTCCATGGTTGGTATCTAATTTTGACTAAAAATGACAAATTTCAACGCAGAGATGGCACTTATATGTCGTGTTCAAGAATGTTCCGTTCTACACTTACTTGCCATGAACTATAATAAGAATGAGTAATGTAATAATAATAATAATAATAATAATAATAATAATAATAATAATAAAGAATATACTTTTTTTGTATAACCGCTTAGAAAAGTTTTTTAAAGTTGTAAACATCCGAAAAGCAAACACATTGCCGAGCACTGCATAGGCAACTGCAAACGTTAGTGTTATATAATGAGATGAATATGAAAGTATTTCAGTATCTCGACTGTATATATACTCCATGGTGAATATGCCGTATGCTTTCAGACCCTCCAAAGAGTTGCATGTGGAACGTGTAGCGGGTTAGAGCAGCCCAGGACATCTGCCGGCCTGAAGATCTTAGGATGTTCTCTCATCTCAGATAACACAGTTGTTGTCCAGAATGTTCATCATAAACACACGCAATGTCTCTGTCTCTGTCTGTCTCTCTCTCTCCTTTAGTGTCTCTCTCTCTCCTCATCTCTGTCTCTGTCTGTCTGTCTCTCTCCTTGAGTGTCTCTTTCTCTCTCCCCGTCTCTGCCCCCCCCCCCCCCCCCCCTCTCTCTCTCGATGGAAGTCGGAAATAATTATTCTGGCAATAAAATGTAATAGCCTTATCACATAAAACTGTGCTGGAAATGTAGTGACTTACATACAAACTGCTAAGCAGTAATCAAGCTTCTACATACAGGTTCAAATGAGATATTGCAGTTCTGTTGGATCGAGAGTTTTGGTCAAGTCAGAATCCTGCTTTCAGAACGCATATCACAGC
>NC_139649.1:12962716-13037716 GCF_964638095.1 Poromitra crassiceps | reverse complement strand
CCACCGTTTGAAAAACACAGACTACCAAACTGAGAAAAACAGACTTCAAAACTGATATCTAAATAATGATCACTGGTGGTATTACTGTAATATTCACTATTGCATATTATTGAAATGATTAGTCATTATATTATTATGGCCTTTGCTAGTAAAATAGTTGCACTTCAGAGGATGTAATTGTCTGTACTTTGAAAACATTGAGCAATAAACATGAGCAAAGGTTTTATTTATTAATGATATATTGTACTATGGCTTCAATTTCATATCACCCATCTATGTACTAAAATAATTGTATTTTGCTGAAAAATAGGCCAGCTCTTTCTCATTTATGTTCAGCTAACTAATTGTCCTTCTCTGTCACCTGCCAATGGTATAATGGATGGGAATGGTCCAACTAAATCATAAAAAATGATTTTGCACAATATTTCCCATGACTGCAACATTGTATTATGTGTGACCTGTCTGTGGGTAATGCAATTCACGCTTTGTAAATGTCTTAATGTCTTTGCCCTCTGGTGTCAAACCCACTACTGCTCCTCCCCCATTCCTCTGTCCCATCCCACTGTCAATCTGTGTGTCTTGAAGGTAGCATCTCCATGAGGAGCGTTTCTCTACACAAAATTCTGTGAAATGATTAGTGCAATCTGATTGAATGCAAGAATTACAGCTACAAGAAAATTAACGTTTAACATTTGTAAGGACAACGCTAGTCTTCTTTGACATAATAATTCAGTTTCTTTGTGTAAAGGCCAGATGGTACAGATGAGCAGAGCAGGCTATGGCCCAAGTGAAACCACCAAGTCTGTGAGATAATCAGTGCTGGGTTAATATTCATTTGAAGGAACTGATATCGATTCATACCAATATTATCGATCTTTGAATAGAATGCCTTTTCCTGTGGATGCTTGAAGCTTTAACCCCATTAGACTCGTGTGGTTTGTTTCTTAGTGCAACAAGATGTCGTAAACAGCTGTAAACATTAATATTTGCAATAATGCACCAGGTTAGAGGGTTCCTTGTTCAATTTACAATATTAGTTCTTTGAGAATCTCTTTCATATCAAGCAAAATTGGTAACTGAAATATCGAATCGGAAATTGAATCGAATTGGGACCTTCTGTATCAGAATCGTCATTCTGACGGTCCCCCCTCCCCCCATTTTCTCCCCAATTGTACTTTGGCCAATTTTCCCCTGCTGCCCCGGTCGCTGCTCCACCCTCTGCCGATCTGGGGAGAGCCGTAGACTAGCACCATGATTCCTCCGACACGTGCACAGTTGCCAGCCGCTTCTTTTCACCTGACAGCGGGGAGCTTCACTGGCAGGACGTAGCACGTTGGGAGGATCACGATATTCCCACCAGTTCCCTTCCACCCCGAACAGGCACCCCGACCGACCAGAGGAGGTGCTAGTGCAGCGACCAGGACACATACCCCTAATCCGGCTTCACGGCCAATCGTGCCTGGACGCCGGAGGTAACATGGGGCGCGCGAACCTGCGACCCTCGTGTTGGTAGGCAGGGAATCTACCGCTACACTACCCTACAGAATCGTTTTGAATCGGAAAATCAGTGGCGATAACCAGCCGTAATGGTAATAATAACCACCAAAAACCAAATCAAGGCAAAGACGTCGAGGAACAGGGTGTCATGGATGAGGGGAAGGATTTGCAGAGCGGAGGGAACGTGGTGAGCACTAGCAGAAGACCATTGTAAAGCAAGAGGAACACCATGCAGCAGCTTGAAAACAAACTCCATCCAACCAGGCTAAACTCCATCCAACCAGGCTAAACTCCATCCAACCAAGCTAAACTCCATCCAATCAAGCTAAACTCCATCCAATCAAGCTAAACTCCATCCAACCAAGCTAAACTCCATCCAATCAAGCTAAACTCCATCCAACCAAGCCAAATAACCTGAAAATACCAGCAGGCCCTGACACTAAAAAACCCACAAACCACAGTCTCCCTGAACCTTGAAGAAAAAGGAAAACTAAAAAGAGTAGCAGGCGATAAGGGCAAAAAGAGAGAGAGAGAGAGAGAGAGACAGAGAGAGAGAGAGAGGGAGAGAGAGAGAGAGAGAGAGAGAGAGAGTGTGTGTGTGTGTGTATGTGTGTGTGTGTGTGTGTGTGTGTGTGTGTGTGTGTGTGTGTGTGTGCGTCCTCTGGAGCATCCCCAGGTTCTCTGCGGCCCGGGGCCCGTCATCGCAGCGCTAAGGGCCCACAGGCTGGGTCGGGCCACAGACAGACAGCTGCTATTAAACCCTGATTGTTTCAGGTTCACAGGGTGTGAAAGGGCCTGATTGAGGGGCTCTGATCCCAGTGAGGGTGGTCTCTCTCTCTCTCTCTCTCTCTCTCTCTCTCTGGAAGGTGGGTGTTGGGAGGAGGGGGAGGAGTGAGTGAGTGAGTGAGTGGGGGACGGGGGGACTGCAGGCGTCACGTGACGCATGCTCCTTGCTGAGCGGACCAAAATGGAATCTGGACAAAAACACACCACTTGTTGCTGCCTGCCTCTCTGCACGGTGCGCGGCGCGTGCGTCACGTGACCGGCGCACGACGGTGCCGACGCAGAAATGGAGAAACATCTTTTTGCAGCATCTCTTTACGACATTACGAGAGACATTACGAGAGCCGAGTCCATGTTGAGATCAATGTTTTCTATTCCGGCTCGAGCTCCCTGAACTCCTCTTCATCGATCATCATGCACGGCATGACGGCATGCGTTGCATCTGCATATATCACCACTAGAGCTGCTACGATTAGTCGATCCAGTCGATCGACAGAAAGTTAATTGCCAACAATTGTTTTAAAACTGATGAATCATTTAGACACATTTTTAAGGAAAAAATACTCAAATGGAATGTGGTCTCCAACCTGCACCGTGCTCTTTAAATGTGAATATTTTCTGGTTTCTTTAGTCTTTTACGACGGTAAACTGACGATCTTTGCGTTGTGGACTCTCGGTCAGGACAAAAGACGACATTTGAGGATCTCATCGTGAGCTTTGGGGGGAAAAGTGATCAACATTTTACACCAAACGACTAATCGACAGAGAAAACAATTGTCCGATGAATCGATAATGAAAACCATCGTTAGTTCAGTTGCAGCCCCTAATGACCACAGACTGAACCCTACCTACAAATTGCCGATCCTGCCGTTTGTTTTAGCATCAAAGGAGGAAAAAAGGGCAAATAAATTGGAACTCTGTTCAATTGTATTCAGTTGGAGAGAGAGAGAGACTTATCAGTCGCTACGTTGTGATAAGACCGCTCGTGTCTCCTGTGTCTTCCTGGGCTGTCCTGGTGACTGGCTATAGGGAAGACACTTCCTTCCTGTATGCTCTATTTGTTTAAGAGCATTCCTATTAAGGGGGCCTTTTGGCCTTAACACACTGATAAAGAGCAGGGAGCGCGAGGAAGCTCCCCTGCTGGGGTATTCACACATGGCCAAAGCACAAGTGCACTTTTCTCCTTCAAACTCTCCCCCCCCACGTCTCAACCTTGACAGACTGCTTACTACAGTAGTGCTGCTGTGGTGGTCAGCCAATCGCCAAAGGTCTCGTGACGTTTCCGTGAAGAATCTAATTACACCGATCGTTAACACTAGGCAGTGATTTGGAAGTCAATGTAATATCCACACATTGACTTTAAACTCTCTAAATGATTCCTTGTCATTCGTGTGTGTGTGTGTTGTGTGTGTGTGTGTGTGTGTGTGTGTGTGTGTGTGTGTGTGTGTGCGTGCGTGTGTGTGTGTGAGAGAGAGTGAATGAGTGTTGGAGAGTGTGTGAGCAAACGCTGTTTAGTAAGGTTGTGAGTTTGTGTACTTAGCACTTCTCACTGTCAGTTTGGAATAAATAAGTGTGTGGGCTGTTCTATTGAGTCCAGTGTTGACGCTCTTCAGTACAGGGCCACTACTACAGCGCCCGACCAGCAGCCTAATCTGCCCACATTAAGCAGCTAACGTCACCTCTTCTGGAGATAATTACTCAGATTATAACACACATTATGTATGATTTCCCTCAATGTTTTTCTCTCCTTTTCAAAGAAAGAAAAGAAAGAAAGAAAGAAAGAAAGAAAGAAAGAAAGAAAGAAAGAAAGAAAGAAAGAAAGAAAGAAAGAAAGAAAGAAATTGTGATGTGCAACTAAATAATCGGTGTGTTGACTCATGACTGAAACAATTATCAATTGATTGGGGCTACTGGCTGTAGCTGTGTGCTCTTGCTGTGCTGCTGGCTGATGATGTTGTCCTGTGGGTGTCCTGACAGAAACTCACATTTGGAAAAGATATTGGCACCTCAAGTATTTCAGGTTACAAGAAACAGCTGTTCTCAGGCGGCCCGACGACCCTTTCGGCTGCACAGGATGATTTTTTTAACTGTGCTGGCAGGCAGTCGGACCCCTAAAAAGAAGGACTTCCCAAAAGAGGTGGAGGTATAAAGGCAGGAAAAGGGATATTTTCTGAGGTCTAAATTCAGACACACTTCAGTTGGTGCCAGCATAGTCTCTCCACATCAGCACAATCGGAGAGAGAGAAAAACAGCACTAAAATGCTTTCCACAGAGTTTTAACCAAATGGGTGAATCCACCAAAACCGGTGTGGCTTATACCGCATGTGATTGGCATATTTACACATTGAGCAAGTTAGTAGCTAAGAGAAAGAGATAACATGCAACACAATTACTGAACCTTGGGGGTTGACAAATTACAGGTAATTTGAGTGAGACATTTTTACAATGCAATGCATATTAAACGGCACGCATCCTCATCACCAGAGGCAGTATCTCATCATCACTAATAATAATAATAACAACAATACAAGCATTTTGCTCTGTTCAACAAGGACGCACAATTCAAGGCTTATAATTCGGAATACCAAAAACATTAGGGTACTTTCTCACTACAAACTCGTAGGCTACATAAATAGCCTAACGTTAGGCTATTTAACGTCCGATCATCCGATGTCAAACGCAACATTTGAGCATAAAAGCAAACCTACCTTAATGAATATTCTGCATGAAACTTTTGGACTTGATTCCCAGATCCTTGGAAGAACCCAGATCGGTTCGGGGGATCTGTGAAAAGTCTGAGTTTCCAATAAAGCCTCCCCCCTCTCTCTCTTTCTCTCTCTACTTTCTGGCAGAGACGCTCTCAGATCAGATGGAGATGACTGGATTCTTCTTTCCAAAAAAAAAACCGAGACTTTATCCAGTTTCACACAAGTTCTTTCCCATCATGGTTTTTTTTCTTCTTCAGAGTCGCTGTAGGCACAAAACGGTGACAAAATTGTACCCCATGTTCGGGCTACGGAGTCCCGCAAAGCTCCGGCGGAGTTTGGTCGCACAGCCAATGCGGGGAATGCGCACCCCCTTCTCCTCCTCCTCCTCCCTCCTCCCTCCTCCCTCCGTTCCTCCAGTCTGTGCAGGACCACCCCGAAACAGGAAGTTCACTTTTTGTTTTTCTTAAAAAAAAAAAAAGAAGGGGGGAAGAAGAGAAAAGAAAGAAAAAAAGATCATACTGCTTGTTTTTTTTTCTCCTCGTTTAACATGTAGCACAGATGATCATACACCCAAAGTGAATGGATCAATTACTGGTCAAATATCAAAGTTGATCAGGCATATTTGGAATTCATAAAAAGCCCAACTGAATACAAATATGAATCATAGCGATATATTAGGGACATTGCAACAATGTTTATTATAATGCCTGTATGGAGGACATGGCTGTGTCTATAAAAAAGTGTGGTCCAGTCTTAGTAATTAGGATAATCCATCTATAAATGTTTCTGTTTACTCTAATGGTGTAGTGTAACTTCATAGGCGCAACTTCTCGTGCAGGCAGGCAGGCGGGCGGGCAGGCAGCGTGTGTGGCTGCTGGCTACGTGTGGGGATGCTGCAGATTGCTGCTGCGCCTTTCCAGGCTCGAGTTGAAAGTCCACCGCAAAACCCGGAGTGGAGTTCAGCCAGCCCAATCCCAGGACTTTGGTAAGGTAAAAGGCAGGGTGAGGGTGCCACATAACAACAGGCCTGGAGTGGGCGCACACACACACACACGCACACGCACACGCACACGCACGCACACACACACACACACACACACACACACACACACACACACACACACACACACACACACACACACACACAGTCAGCTTTATTATTTATTATATTATGTATTATTATCATGATTAGCCAACTGTATATATTTGTATAGTATGTGCATTGCAGCATGCATTGCAGCATTAAGTGCACGCAAGTATCCCCAATTGACAGAACATGAAGATCACCACACCGGCAGTGAAACAAAAGCTTAAGCAGTTGGTGACCGTGACCTGAACCAAGGCAAGGGTCCATTGAGAACATACGGCCAGCGATTAAATCAGATCTGTCAATGAGAGTCGTGGGCTTTAGCCAACAAGCAGGGTGGATCCTTGCTGGGTGGAAACAGGCCCACAGGTGCTGAGGCCATATGTCTCTCATCTGACTGTGAGCAGAGAAAATCCCCTACAGGCTGAGCATCCCATTCTGCTGGTCAGGTGGAGACGTAGCTCCATTCTCAGATGATCAAATGGGACAGGATTACAAGGTGAAACAGCACGTCGTCCAGGGATCCCAGGTGTGAGATGGTGCTAAATTTGCTGGATTGTGTGGGAGATGTATATGATTGATTGATACTGTAGTTGGGACTCTGTATTTATACATCTATTCATTTAAATTATGCTCTTTGGTAATTTTGAAATATCAATTGAGAGCAACTATAGGTAGCAGTACTAAAAAAAAACTCAAACATGTGATACAAAACAATCTTAGATGTCTTTAAAAAAGCAATTCAAAAAAGCAAAAGTAGGATTGGTTGGTATTGTATAAGACCACTTTTAACAATGCCAAAGGTACCCACTTTCTTCTTGCCATAAAAAGCCATATAAAAAAGAGCTACTGCACTCATACAGTATTCTTGACTTCAGCATGTCTCCATGGAGCTTAAATAGTCAAGGTGAATGGGCCAGAAATAAAAGTTACAGGTGTCCACTTCCACAAGTCCTTCAAAGCTCATATAGAGGGCTTACAATGCTAGACGGATTACAGAGAGGGTCATGTTGTAAGTCAGCCCAAAAGCTTTTTGGCCAACAAGACAGTTCAAGTGCAAATTGGAAAATGCAGCTTCACCACTCATCACTTTCTTACTTGAAACCTTGCCTGAGCCTGTAATCACAGAAACCTTTGCTGTAGTCCCTTAGTCATTACATTAGCCGCTTTTAGGGACTATGCTGACTGATCGTTTTATGCATTTCTGTTGTATGCTTACTTTAATCTGCTCTGATTTATATAGTATTTGTAGAGAAGATAAATTAAGCTATTCCCACAATTATCAAGCCAGAATATCCGCATAGCATAAACATAACACAATCAGTGCCTTACTTCGCTGAATCACTTGAAACAGATAATAACCCATTTTTGGTATTTGACAATATGCTGGCACATCATTTAAGTGTTTGATTGCACAACCACTGAAAGTAGAAGAAAGCGGTTTCATGGCTGGATGGTGGGGGTGTCTCCAGGTTTATTTAAGGCCATTACAAGCCTTGAGAGCCTGGAGAGAGTGCATCTGTCACTAAGACTCAGGGCAGCAGCTGGACACCATTCCCCTGTGCTGCAAAATCCACCAAATCTTTGACAGGGATTTGTTTTTCCATTGCAGGTGGCCCTTTGCACATGTTAGTTTTCTTCCCATTGGTCCGGGGTCCCCGGTATGGCTCTGCGGGTGCTGCTTATATAAGGGTGCTCACTCCTCCCTGCACTGGCTTTCACCTCAGGCCATCACACACTGAAGGCAGGAAGGCTGAACGTCTGCATGAGGGCTGCATGACAGGTAAGAGTTCTGATGCAGACAGAGCCTGTGTTAGTTTGACCACATAGTCTAGGAACGGCATCAAATAGTGACTGATAAGTTAAGTGCATCCAATGCATTTGTGTCTGCAATGCATGCACAGATTATATTATGTGCATGCTTGTTTTGAAAATTAGAATTGAGTGATTTCAAAAATAGGGTTAGGGTTAGACTTGCATGTATGTTGCAGTTTGTATTGTGATGTGGTTCCATTTGTCATGTGGCATTTTAGTATGCTACCATTATTCAATGGCATGATGGCTACATTTGTTGGATTAACGCACCCAATTGCATTGCATCTGTGTGTGTGTGTGTGTGTGTGTGTGTGTGTGTGTGTGTATATATGTTATAAAATATTATAATATATGATATAAATTATTATTATTTTACTGTGTGTATTATATACATACACATACATACATACATCAATACATAAATACATAAATACATACATACATACATACATACATACATACATACATACATGCATGCATGCATGCATGCATGCATGCATGCATACATACATACATACATACATACATACATACATACATACATACATACATACATACATACATACATACATACATACATACATACATACCGGAACATACATACATACATACATACATACATACATACATACATACATACATACATACATACATACATACATACATATTGTAATATTGGGTGAATCAAAGTGCTTTACGTATATAAAAGAAAAAAGCATAGAGAAAAACAAGATTACAAATTGAAAAAGATCAAATTCATGTAAAAGAAGCCAAATTCATTACATTAAAAGAATCAAATCAAGTAAAATAGAAAGATATTTTTACCCCCCTAAAGGAAACATACTTGGTCTGGTATGTTAGTCGGCTTCACCGGACAAAAATATGCATAGCGCTATGGCTTTACAGAGAGTGAACTCCCTCCTACTTGCACCGTAAACCAATACAAAATTAAGTGCGCATTACCCCTACAAAGACAATCACAACTCACAACACCAATCAATTTAAATTAGCTCATGAAGGATCCTTACAAAGAGCATAGATTATTTGTGGTGGTTTTACCCTGCATACAGTATGCAGGCCCCTATAGTATACTATTTTACAGTACATATACAATTGAATAGAATACTAATACATATAGTTATATTATATATAAAACTATTTGTATATAATATACGAGTATAATAAGTAGAATAGGTATACAATAGTGTATACACACACACACACACACACACACACACACACACACACACACACACACACACACACACACACACACACACACACACACACAACGCATGTGTAGTTTCTAACCTGTTTATAACATTGTTTTAATCTATAACAAAATCATGAATCTCAAAATAATACATGAAATCAGGTGATCGTAGCATGTTTCTGCAGAGGGGCTTTTGCTGTTTATGCTGTCAGTTTGTGCACTTTGATGTCTTATCAGATATTCCATACCGTAGTTAACAATACAGTATTGAACTACACCAAAGAAACTCTTCCTTTGATACTTCCCAAGATAATTCATCAAGTAACAGAAATATATCATCCCCAGTTTATTCTCACACAGATCCCTGACTTGTATTCATAGTAAGAATAATAGGCTTGTACAGTGGCCTGGATTTGTGGGGATGTCTTTCTTTGAAGCCAGGAAAACTATCATGGTAACATAATCATTTCTTATGGGTCTTCTCCAAAACTCAAAAATGTTGTTAGGGGTTTTGCCACTCTTTTCCCAAGTGTTCTCAAGTTACAAATTATACCATTGCTTTTTGTAACAGTACAATATTTTACTCAACATATGCATTCTAGAATTAATATAAATTAAGAATTGAACAAGAAAGACTGTGAAGTGCAGGTGTTAAACAAAATTGGTGTAAAATGTTTTACAGTATTATCTGATAGTACTACTTGTCCAGTCACGAGAGTTAACGTAATCCACAGTATCGTTTTGAATGGATTACGTACACAAGACTGTAGACCAGTTTAAACAAGAGATAGACTGGGCAAGGATGTAGGCTTTTGCATTATGCTCTAGTTTTAATGATGAACAGATTTTTTTTAAATTGGTGCAATTTGTGGAAGTTTGTATTAATACATTTACTGGGGTTTTTAATTAAGCATTTTAATGACAATTTTGAGGTGCATATGATATGCTAAAATAAAAATCACAGCTGATTAGGAGTAAAATAAGGAGAGAGGTTGCCTATTATGATATTGATAGTTGTCAAATGTGGTAGACTGCAGCTCATGGTCTGCAGTCTTTTCCATATTCTGTCTTTCAGTTTCAGTATGTAAAAATGTGCCAATAAATGCATTAACTCAAAATATATGTCAATATTACAGACTAAAGGAGGCTGTGTATGTGCAGTTGTTTTGCATGGAAAACTACTTCCATAGCCAGTATATCAATTAAAGTGTGCATTCTGATGATGATTAGGGCTAGCCCTTGACAGTTATACAGTGTCATACATCTATTTAGTGTGTACAATACAGCTTTTACACTATAGTTACACACGATCCATGTCAGTGGCATCCATGTCATCCATGTCAACTGCAATTGTAAATGCACAATTGCATCTCTCTATATCCATGTACTTTTAGCATAGACCCAAACCTCTCTATTTGATTCTCAATCACCAGAGGGCAGTATGATACAACCTGAGAACAGGGAAAACCAAAACAGCCATGGCAGTAAGACCCTAATTCCCCAGCCTACACATCCACAGGAACCAAACCTACAGTATATGTCACTTTTGGATGACAGTGTCTGACTACACATTTATTCTGTATATTAATTTAACTTGATGCTTGTAGAAATATCTTATGTGACCTATTGTTGAGCTGTTTTGTCTCTTTTTTTCTTTTTCTTTTCCCGACGGCAAAGTTAATTCTGAAGAGGAAATGAGCTGAGCTGCAATTTCTGGTCTATAAATTAATTTGCACATTGTAAAAACAAAACAAAAAAACATTGTATTCAACAAAAACACTGAAACATCTGTCAGTATACTGTATTGCAATTTATATTGCAATTGTAATATTCAGCAAAATGATCACAATGGGTATTTGTAAATATGCAATGTGCAGCTCTACTACACTTCCCTTCTCTGATCCTTTATTCAAAAGGATGCCCTAGTCCCATACATATGCCTTATCTCCATATTGCATTTGGAAATGATTTGTTCCAATCAGCATTTCAGTCCAATCAATGAGCTAATGTGATTGCATTAAATTATAGAATTATGCTTGAGATTACCCATACGTGTCTACATATAGTTTTATTGATTGTTTTCAATCACATGATTTGTATTTAAAAAATATGTGATTGATTCCATTTCTCCATCCATCCATCCATCTTGTTCCCGCTTCTATGGCACAGGGTTATGGTGGCACGTAGCAAAAAAACAACAACAACAAAAAACAGTTATTATGGTGTTGATTCAACAAAAAAATTCAACAATACTCCCTGTCACATTTGTTAGTTGTCAACTCAGGAAGTATAACCTGATTGGGCATTTATAGTCTTACCTGAGAGAATTTAGGTCTCCACAGGAGAGTGTGGTAAGAGATGAGAGTAGTGAGGGTTCAGGTGGAACAGCAAGAACTGTGACACTATAGCCGTTTTCCCACATTTTTACCGCTAAATGACCTATTTAACCTGAGCTGTGCTGATGCAAGCTCCTGCTGGGTCATGAACTATTTCAATCCAGTAGCCCCTGTCCTCATTGGAGCACTTCCCTACACCTGACCCCACCTGTTCTCAAGGCACTTGGCCACTAAAGCCAATGGGACCTATTGGAGGTCAGTAATAATAGTGATGTTGAGCAGGACGTGATCATGACAAAAGAGGGCAATTTATAATGAGGTCAAGGATTAGATTAGATCAATATTTAATTAATCCCCAAGGGGGGAAATTGGGTTGGTCATGTGCGCATAGAAAAAAACAGATCCCACAACAGACATAAAAGACACATCACACACTCCATACAAAAAGACCAACACATAGGATAAACAATACATTCAAAAAGGAAAAGGGGGGGGCACGTCATACAATACCGATACAATGCAAGTCCAATACACACAATAAGATCTAGGCTTTTACAGTACAGCCAGTACAGCAATACTGTACCTACACATCAAAACACAAGGTTATGAATATAACCCCGGTTTTAGGGATGAGGTAAGGACGATGTTCTTTCAAAGGCACCAGCAACACCGTAAAATTCATGAGTTCAGAGATCTTGCAAGGTAGCAGTTAGTTTGGTCATCAGAGCACAAAGCATTTCCCAGAGGTACACCAGTTATTCACCAGGAAGATCCCTAGTGCAGCTCATTTGTGTTACTTATTATCTTAATTTTGTATTGCTTGGGGAAATTAGCCATTAATCTACAGTACATTTGCCATTTTTACCCTGGTAGCTTTCTTGCTCTCAATAATGTACAGTGTGTGTTGTCTTAAATTCATATTATGTTGCAGATTCAGAGTGCCACAGATCATACAGTACCAGAGAGGACGTAATGTGTGATTGTCCTTTAAATGGAGTGTCCTTTTGCGCCTAACTTATCAGGTAAGGGCTGTAGGTGCACACTGTTGCAGTAGGATAACGCTGCTATGTGTTCTTTGTTATTTGAGTTAAGTTAAGTTAAGTTATCCTTTATTTATCCCCATGGGGAAATTCATCCTCTGCATTTGACCCATCCTCTACTAAATGGTAATGGTAAATGGACTGCATTTATATTAGTGCTTTTATCGAAAGAGCTTTACAATGTGCCTACAGGTTCCCCTACTAGGAACCTTTCCGAGAACTAGGAGCAGTGGGCAGCCGCAGTGGGCAGCCGCAGTGCAGCGCTCGGGGACCAACTCCAGTTCTTTTGCCAGTGCCTTGGTCAGGGGCACTGACGGGAGTATTAACTCTTTACATACATGTCTTTTGGTGGTGGGAGGAAACCCACATTAACACGGGGAGAACATGCAAACTCCACACAGAAAGGACCTGGGACGGACCGGGGTTCGAACCCGGGACCTTCTCGCTGGGAGGCAACATTGCTAACCACTGAGCCACCGGTGCAGTTTTAGTTCTTCTGAGAATTAGCATAATAAAGGAGTAAGTATTCCACGATGTGCTCACTTGTTTGATCACACAGCACAGACTCTAAACTGGCTGGCTATGGCCCATCTCATGAAGCAAGGTTAGTAGTGAGCTGACTTTGGGCTTTGGGTCTCATGACTGTGGCTCACTTTTAAAGCAGGGTAACTTAGCCCTGTCACCCTATTGCTCCAGACACTTGAAAAGCCTGCTACCTGTGGACTGGGTGCACAGATGTTAAGGGCTCATTACAAAGCAACAGTGTCAGGACCACTTTGCTCTGCCTGATGATTAACTTTCTCAGATATGAATTCTCTGCAGATGGGATGGACTACCTTTGCAAAATGATACAGACTCATCCTATAACGATACCACCCTCATAGGGCTCATCACAGACGGAGATGAGGCGGAATACAGACAGGAAGTTGACCATCTGGTGACTTGGTGCAGTCAAAACAACCTGGTGCTCAAAAAACAATGCAGATGATTGTGGATTACAGGAAGCACAAAGCACCACCTTCCCCCATCACCCTGGGTGACTCCCCAGTCAACACTGGAGTGGAGTCCTTCCGCTTCCTGGGGACCATCATCAGCCAGGACCTAAAATGGAGCTGAACATCAGAGCTCTCACCAAGAAGGCACAGCAGAGGATGTACTTTGTGCGGCAGCTGAAGAAATTCAAAGTGCCAAAGGCCACGATGGTGCACTTCTACTCCTCCATCGTTGAGTCCATCCTCACCTCCTCCATCACCGTCTGGTATGCTGCTGCCACTCTCAAAGACATCAACAGACTTCAGCGCATCATCCGCTGCGCTGAGAGGATAATCGGATGCAACCTGCCATCCCTCCAGGACCTGCACGCAGCCAGGACACTGAAGCGGTCTCGCAAAATCATGGCTGACCCCTCCCACCCTGGCCACAAACTCTTTAAGACACTCCCCCACGGCAAGAGACTGAGGTCTGCCAAGACCAGAACCACCCGCCACAAGACCAGCTTCTTCCCAACCGCCATCAGCCTCACCAACAAGGCCCAGAAACCCCTTCCGCCAAGGGCCTCACAACAACCCCCCCCCCCCCACACACACACAAACTCACTACCTCCTCCTAAACTCAACTGAACCCCCCCCCCCCCCCCCCCCCATAAAACTGACTGGAACTCATACTGTATCTAATTGAATGCCTGTCTAACTGGGACTGGTAAATTGATGTAAATTCCCTGCACATTAATGCCTATTTAACTTAGCCTGTAAATCTCATGTAAATCCAACGTGAATCCATATTTATCATCCACAGAACACTTCACCACTCATGTACAAATTGTATATATTGACTCGATTTGATTGCATTTGCAACCTTGCGATTGCCGTTAGTTATCTTCCTACTTCTTATCCCTGTATATTGATGTAACCGCTACGCTGCATACAGACACTAAGACAAATTCCTCGTATGTAACTTGCATACTGTGGCAATAAAAGTGATTCTGATTCTGATTCTGATTCTGATTCTGATAATGAGAATGAGTGTCCTAACGAAGTGACCTAACCGAGCCGGCTTTTTTAATTCTGTAATTAGGGCCGACTAAATGGGCAAAAATGGCTAATTAGTAGCCGAAATGCCTCAACACAGGTTCAGCACCACGGAGAGCTCCAGAGTGGAGCAGCACACAGGTGAGCGCAGTTTGAATCAGCCAGTGAACTCTGGAGCAGCACACAGGTCAGCTGAGTTGTAATCAGCCACTGGAGAGGACTATGAAACCCCTCTGGGGAGAGAGAGACTAAATAGCCAGCCACACAAGGATGGGTATTACATTAGTATCATTAATGCGACTGGACAAAGCCGTCGCTGTGCTACAGAGGATGTACTGACCTTTTCACAGCAGCCATTTTGTGTCTAAAATTAATTATCATTAATAACTCATTAATGTTTTGGTTCTACTTGTGTTTACCCTGCCTTTTAGACACAAAATGGCTGCTGTGAAAACGGCCCATTGCCCTGTTTTTTTGCTACACGATGTCCTTTGTGACACAGGCTCCTTGACTCGTCAGACAGAGAGATATACACTCCTGTAAAATGTATTTTGCAACAGCATGAGGTTAGGCTAAAGTCAGAGGTAACTGCTGTTTCACTAGCAAAACAATGATAATAGAGGCCTGGCTATCATACTCAGCATTCACAAATTCCCAGGTTGGTTCCAGAAGCATTACTCTCACAGACATGCTCCTGACATGACATCTAAAGAAACATGTCAGTGAGGCTTGCCTAAACCAAAGTTATCTTGACCTCATCTTTCTCTGATCAAATCCAAGGAGGGTTTGGCACTGGAGAGGCATAAAGTCCAACATTAAGGCTAGTGCCCTCTGCTGACCAAACTGTGAAAAGTCACAACATCATACTTTGGACCCCCTACATTTAACAGAGGCAGTGGTGTAGTCTACCTTTTTTCAGAGGGTATACTGTGACTCTGAATCTGGGGGGGGGGGGGGGGGGGGGGCGTGGTTTCGGCCGGAAGTGGGCGGAGATTCGACCCATTTCTTGTTGTTGTTCCTCCCCAAATTTACAGAATAGCTTCAGCCATCAGCTTCATCTTGCTTCTTCGGTCGCTATTCTGTCTCCTGAAGATTTGTTTGCCGACGGGGAGAAAGCCCCACGTGATAGCCACCTGTCAATCTCTCTCTCTCTCTCTCTCTCTCTCTCTTGCTCAACGCTGTAACACCGTTTTATTTTGAAATTCAGTTGACTTTGCCATTTCCCGCGGATATTGTCGCGTTTTTCTTTCCTGGCTTGACAGAAAAAGTCTGCCTTCACGCGCCTTGTCGGCTTGAAAATAGAACTCATGTAAAAATCGCCGCAGCTCAGGCGAGGCGTGGGTACACAGAAGGTTCACGTTGAGGCGCCCTGTGTACACAGCCTCATTGACTAAAAAGGATGCCTTTAAAAGCGTGGGTAAAGGCAATGCTTGGGTGCTGTGTGTGGACGTAGGGTAACACACAACAGAGCGCACAGGGTGAATTTTATGAATGGAAATTGAAAACGATACATATCATAGCGCATTTCCCAGTGCGCATACGCAAATCTGAGTAATTTCGCAGTGTGTAGATTGCGTCTACCTGCGTTGCACGTAGACTACACCACTGAACAGAGGATACAATGTACAAGGGCTGATTTAATTGGGTCATTACTTAAAGCCACCAACTGTGGTACCAGGGCCGTAACCAGGGTTCCGAAATAGGGGAGGTCCAGCAAGGGGAGGCGGAAAAAAATTTGAGTTTTTTTTTTCTCCCTTTTTTAGCCATATTTAGAGTAATATATCATTTTAAATCAACATTAGGATTATACTGTTGTGATGTCATTATTCAGTATATTCTCTTTCATGTCACCACCTGCTCAGCTCTCCTGTCAACATAATTGTAACTAACAAACACAAACTGTTTTAGCCAAATTCATATCAAAATTACACCTACAAACACAACACACAAAGTCATCATCGATAATAAAAAAAAACATACAGAGGGACATTTATTTATTCCTGATAGGAACGATTGAAAAATAAAATAAAATATATTATGTTGTTTTTAACTTTACACCACCTCTTTTTGTTACTTATTGGGTCATGAAACTGAAACCATGCATATAGCCACCTGCATACCTGACTTCGGGAGCTTGGCAATTGGCATCATGCATGATTAGCCAGTAGCATCCCAACGTGTCACACAGGTAACATTACTTAAGAGACAGACTAGACACTTACTTTCTTGGTTGTTGCTAAAAAATCTGTCAGTGTCACTCACTGTCTGTCGTTCACTTCGCTCACTGTCTCGCAGCTCGCTCACCTTCAATTATCTCGCCAGGCAGACAGAGAGTCATCACTCACCACCATGCTGCTGCTCTCTCGGAATCAAGTTACCGCGGACGCGGCATCAGATGACTTCCTGCCTGACCTGCCTTTCGTTTCAAAATAAAAGCGATCCCGTGTTTTTCATGCTTTTCCATGCAGATTGTTTAAAAAAAAAAAAAAAAAAAAAAAAATTCTCTGAAATATTAGGGGAGGTCCGGACCTCCCCGTCCTCATAGCTAGTTACGGCCATGTGTGGTACATATTGGAAAGTCAATTGACCGCTGATTTGTAAAAACAAACAAACAAACAAACAAACAAAAAATCATGACAGTGGATATCCAGACAAGACTACAGAAAGCAAATGACCGTACCGTATATAAATTAAAAAGTGCAGCGGACGGCAGAGTGGCTCAGTGCTTAGCACTGTCACAGCAAGAGGGTCCTGGGTTCGAACCCCGGTTCGTCCCAGGCATTGACTGTATTTGTCAATGGTCCCAGGTCCATTCTGTGTGGAGTTTGCATGTTTGATTTCTGCCAGGTGCTCCAGTTTCCTCCCACCATCAAAGACATGTACGTTAGGGTTAATACTCCTGTCAGTGCCCCTGACCAAGGCACTGGCAATCGAACTGGAGTTGGTCCCCGGGAGCTGCACTGTGGCGGCCCACTGCTCCTAGTTGAAGGAAGATTCCTAGTAGAGGATGGGTCAAATGCAGAGGATGAATTTCCCCACACGGACAATAAAGGATAACTTAACTTAACTTAAAGTAATAATCTCCAAGATTTCCATTTCGTTCCCTTTGGCGACACCTATGGCGATGAGCAGTAATGGCAGGTGGAATCCAAACTGTTGCATAATGTGACGTTCACCTACACCTACAGTAACGTGAAGAGCGAGACTATGACGTTAAATCCGTCTACCCTCTCTGGGGTGTCTCCACAGACACCCAGTTCATAAATGCTGCAATACTGATAATGCAAAGGCTTCCATCAATGGGCCATAGGCTCAATCACCATTTCATTAACTCAGTCTGTGATAAATAGTGACTTAACAGACATTTATTTAGCCTACGTGAACATTTTGAGATTATCACTTTAACTTAAGTTAAGTTAAGTTAAGTTAAACTTGATCTAAAGTAAGGTAGGCTAATATTGTGCTAATCAAAGTTTTAATATTTTGGCTAGATCTTCTTTAATGTGAACAATCAATTCAGCCCCATTAAATGCTCAGTATCCTCCAACCTTAATTCCTTGAATTGCAGAGTTCATGTCAACGATGCAGGATATTGTTGTGCAGTAAGGCAGTTCTGATGCAACACAGAGATATATCAGGTAACTGGGTCTGCCGTAATGGGATCATCCTGTGGACTTAAAAGTTATTTGAAGTGTCCTGTACGTTCCTGCAAGAACGCTATCCAGCCTACATTACAGATATATTTCAAAGTATGGTCAGGTCTAGGCTTTGTGTCCATCATTTTCATTTTCAAATGAGAAAAGTAGTATGACATTTAATTGATTGGTGAGGCCAATTGAATGTATATTGATATAATGTCAGCTTGAATTACAGCACGTATAGTCTGTGGTTTCTCTTTGACAGGTTGGATAGCTACTGGCACATATAGGGTGTCACCTACTGCTTTAATGACATTAACGTTAACCTGTCAAATGTGTGAATATTTCATGACGTGAAACCTGTACAATAACACCTTTGTCATGTGTGAGACAAAAGAAACCACAGAGAGAGAGATCTATCAGTGGAAGGATTCCTAGAGAAGTCAGCTATAGTTCAACACTGTATTTGTGAAGGCTATACTGCATTGTGCCAGTTCACTGAGCTGGCTACTGTACATCTTTAGCACAAAGTGGCAAATTGAATAATTGAGCTATCTGCTTTAGGATGCTTGGCATAATCAACAGCATGTCTCACAGTACTTCTACAGGCTTGCTTTTAAACTTGATAGGCTCACGTTTTAAGCATTTTCCCAATATACACATGAAAGACACGTGACGATATGACAGCAGGAATTAGTAATATACGTATTACTGCGTGTAGCTGTTTGTACGCTATTCAAAGCAGCCTACATACTGTAATGCTGTTGTTGTTGACTCTTGTTACCTAAGGACTAGTCCCACGTGGTCAGAGCCAACGTCTTACATCGTCAGCAAGCTTCTAGATGCATCTCCAGCTGGCTACTGGTGACACTACCTCAGGACAGCTGAGGGAGAGAGTGTGTGAGAGTGATATCTAAGCAGGTTGTCCTGTTATGACGTGGCAGTTTGACTGACGCCTACATTAACCCTTTGTGGGCTTGTGAGCGGAGTGAAGGATTAGGTTTTTAGCGGTACACAGCAATCAGTGTGTCGGTGGGTTAGTGTGTCAGTATATCAGTGAGTCACTGATTCTTCCCAGAGTCTTTGTGTCAGCATGGCCAATGCATTCACTTCCTGGGGGGTCACAGAGCATCCTGCTCACACGTTGACACCAAACTGCCGTCACACGTTCAGGCTCACACGTGGAGCCTTTCCCTCATGATCTTGACCTGACATAAACAGACAAAAACAGAGCTCCGTTTTTAGTGATGGCGGATGGCGGGGCTTTGCATACAGTTTTCCTTTATTTTTGCTCCCGTTAGCAGGGGCGTAGCTAGGAATTTTGCACATTTTCCCCATGCACAGGACAGGAGGTGACTCTGGGGCCCCCCTCGGTTTCCTTTCCTCTCATCCCCACACCACCATTATTCCATGTATGACAAATTATCTATGTCTACCCACCATTACCCATCCACAATTCAAACACTTCTTCACACATTCATTTACTGATCAATTATCAGAAACATCCCTGATTTAGATTATGGATTTTGGAAACTGCAAATAGGAGAATGCATGCACATCCAATTCCAAACCAAAGAGGGGCAGGTGCTGAGCTGAAAGAAAACAAATCATGAAATAAATGAAGAAAGCAGCTTGCATTCCAGCTTCCACATGTTCAGCTACTGATTACACCGACGTCTCATTGCGAGCACCACTGATCTTCATCAGACTGAAGTGAAGTGACAAAGCACCATCTTCAATACACACATGATGATGATACATGATACAATCACATGAGTCAAGTCTCTAATGTTACATCAAAATAGCATGCAATGCATACAGAGATCAGTAGAAAACTCAGTCCCTATATCCATATATACTAATTCTGGCCCGTTAGGGCACACAATCATGTTGGACATTTAAGTCAGGCCTCACTCACCGAGTTGGCATGCAGCCTCTCCTCTCTCTTTCTAGGGGACTTTTATAGTCCACTTCCGAGGCTGATTCAACTAAGCTCAGGTGTGCTCCATCAGTACCTAACGAATGGACCTCTCCATGGCGCTGAAACTGTGTTCACTCAATTTGGCCACTAATTAGACATTTTTGCCATTTGGTCGACCCTAATTACCTAATTCAAAATCCGGCCGTGTCAACATCTGCTCGGGCCCCTCTGCTGGTATCTGTGCCAAATATGAATGCTGTCAGGCCAATGGTGTCCAAGTAAATGGAAACAGAGACACTATACACATACAGAGATACATAATGTAGGTTTGCTCATTTATGCGTAAGATACACACCATGGATAGTGTTACTGCATGTATGTGTGTATGTACTGTATATGGATAAACACAGATACAGATATCTGGATGGGCGGGGGAGAGACCCCGAGGAGTGGGGAGGGGGAGCAGACAGGCGCTGGTGAGGTGGACCGGCTGCAGCCAGTGAAAGATGCCCAGGGAGTGATGATCCGTCTGCTCCACCTCACCGGCCCCTCTTCCCGGGGAGTGATGGTGCTGCAGCACCCAGCCACAGTGCACCACAGTGGGCTTTGGAAGGCGGGAGTGAGTACGGTTCCTGGAGCCCCTGGCGCTGGTTTAACCCATAGACATATACACTGACCCCCATCCAAACAAACCAATCACAATCAACTTTTTAACCCCGCCCAAAATCGCCAGTTAACCCATCAAAACCCACGGTGTGTGGGATCGGGGGCACGGTGGCTCAGTGGTAGAGCTGTCGCCTCACAGTCAGAGGGTCCTGAGTTCGATTCTCGCCTGGGACACTGTGGGCGCTGTGGTTGTGTTCCCCCCCATATCTTCAGTGCCTACTGCCCAGGTGGGGTATCTCGTCGTAAGGGCCTTTCTGTCTGTGTGGAGTTTGCATGTTCTCCCCGTGCTCCCCCAGGGGGTTCCTCCGTATATAACCCCCCCCCCCCCACTAAAAACATGCAGAAGATCAGATCGTCATCGTCATCCGACCAGTGACGACAACACCCGAAGTTGGTCCCCGGGCGCTGTACGAGAAAGCGACCACTGCTACGTGCCTGCCCCCCGGAGGAAAGGACAAGCCAGGATGGGTTAAATGCAGAGGACAAATTTCACCGGCCACCGTCAGCATGAGTGTGTTTGTGGCCGCATGCATGTGTTGATGTGTGATCGTGTGACAATAAAAGACGGGCTTGTCCGTCTGAAATCGTGTTTTTTTTAAACGTTCAACGTTGAATGCTGCCCCATTCTGCAGGCTGCAGACAGGTATACTTGAACCAGAGGGGAACTAATCAATGAAAACACAACCTCTGACTGCATTTGGAAAGATTCTGGATGTTGTAACACTGTCATTGGCAAAGTTGGCAAATTCTGGCACCAGTGGAGTTGGCAAATTCTAGCACCAGTGACCTATGCTGTGACCTAATGTTTTTCTTTTGTTTGTTTGTTTTTTTCCAAATCCATGTCAGCGGTTTTGTCAATTGATCCATTCACTGAGAGACCGAGACTTTTAAACATGGTTTGTATTTAAAGAAGCTCTAAATCTTTTAATTAATAACAGCAATTCATTAAATTAAATGCAATAAATAAATAAACACGCACGCACACGCGCACACACACGCACACGTACACACGCACACGTTATTCCTATTAGTTTAAAAAGTAGTTACTTCTTGCGATTTCGGGCTTTGCAGCTGCTGTAAGGCTACACTCTGCTGTTGCAGAGTGTAGCCTTACTACATTGTGCACCGTGTGATGATTTGTGATTTGTGATTGCATACTCTGTATGAATAGCCTACAATATGAATGCAACACTTCAGACTGAAATAGTAAACAGTTTTAAGTAGTAAATTGTTTTACCCTGTCCATGCTTTATTGTAAACGTTATCTACTACTGTGAACCAATATGTGTGTGTGCCAAATATACTCATCACCTATTCAACTTCACCTCAACATTTATAACGACCACATGTACGCTACTTTCACTGCAGCTCATGATTTACAATATCTGTTATCCACTCGTACCAAAAGTCATTGCCAAAACAATGTAGGCCTATAGAATACACTCTACCAGGGGCGGACTGGGATCATAATGCAGGCCGGGCATTAGATACCAAGCAGGCCAGGCCGATACGGGCTGACGCGCGCGAAAAATTTGGGCCGTTTGAAGCCAGATTTGGGCCGTTTGAAGCCCAATTTGGGTCGTTTAAAGCCAGATTTGGGCCGTTTGAAGCCCAATTTGGGCCGTTTGAAGCCCAATTTGGGCCAAGTCCAATTTTTAAAGTAATAAAATCACTAGTAAACCAGTAGGCGGCACCTGGCCTGCTGTTCAGTGAGTGGCCTGGCCTGGCCTGGCCTGCAAATTTTTTTTTTTTTTTTTTTTTTTTTGCAGGCCAGGCCAGGCCAGGCCACCGGGCATTTGCCAGACGTGTCCGATTATGCAGTCCGCCCCTGCACTCTACCATTATTGTTTCTTAGATTTCTTTTCCTTCCATCCTAGTGTCTTTATATGTGATCAATCCCTAATGCTAGTGCGTGATATGATGAATACATGCCAGGGGAATCTGCCAACTGTTTACATGCCAAACACAGACAGTGGCTAAAACCACTTCACTATTTGTGTGAGCAAACATGCCCTTTGCCTTACAGACAGTGCCACATTTTTCATGGAGCCTAAAATTGGAAACTTGTCCATTGTGTTTTCAAATGAAAAGCATTCTTTCCGGCTTCTTTTGATGCATTTGAATCATTTGTGCTGAATCAAAATGCTGACGCTTAAAGGAGCATCTTATACAGTTAAATTGATATTTTAGAAAAAAAAGCACTGATGGAAAACAAGACAAGACAAACGTGTTTGTCCTGTCCCCTAATATGTGATGTCATATTGATGCAGCTTCACTGACAATGAATGGGAAAAATATTGAAAATGTGACTGTGAAAAGCATCTTAGAAGATTTCCTGGAAATATTACATATTACATTTTTCTTGGTCAAAGCTACTGTATTGTGAAGCTCAGTACAAGGTGAACGCCTAAATAAACACTCTACACATGTGCATACCCCTATAATAAGCACAAATCTACCTCACATCTTATAGTGTTACCAGAATAAGTATAGATAGAGCTGCTCATGTTCACAGATTTATTCAGTCTTCGGCACAAAAATGTTCTGCTGGAGAGATGAGATGGTTTAAAAACAAGTCATGGATACAAATAATAGACATCACACAATATGAATTCAAACCTTTTATTCATTTATTTATTAAAAATATATTTGCCCTGTAATCACATAATTTCAGGACAAACTATGTATTACAAAGTATTTATTCTGCATACAATATAGTTTAATATAAAAAATAAAGATCAGAATTACTCATTTCAATTTATATAGAGTTCAAAAGCTGGCTCCATTTTCACCAGTTACAGTATACAGAAATTCCTGCATCATTCCTGTGTTCTGCATACATATACAGTACCACACATTTAAAAACAACTACTGCTAAAGAAAACAACCTGATTGACATTTGATTTTGCCTTTGCATTTTTTTAGTTAGTGCCCACCAGAACTACAAGTAGTAGATGCTTCAAGCTGAATTTGCTATAAAAATACAGTAGGGTGATAAAGTGCTTAGTAAGCTATGTTATGATGGCACCTCAATGTCACATTGAGTCCTGGGACAGAAAGTGCTTGCAAAACAAAACAAATGAACAATAAACTCTAGCATTAAATGTGTTGTCCGCAGGTTTGAACAATAAGTTTATAATACATGGGCAGCTTTTTGAGGCAGTAAAGTCTGGCGATATTCAGAGTGGATCGCGAATGTTTGTGAGCTATTAGGGGAAGCCAGGGATGAAAGATGTTGGTCATAATTGTTTTCAAATTCGCCATCTTCATTGCGTCAAAATGTTGCCTGTGTATCATGGCCGTACAATACAGTGGTTACGGGCCTGAAGCCGTACAGTTTACCAGTAAAGGATAATTGCCACACAAGACACCATCCAGAAAGCAGAGGAGCTCTTTGACTTCTACAGTACACTGCTATACTTAGTGTAAACTTAAGACAAGCTGAAAGACAAAATGTTGTATAAACTCCAATAAAGCATGATCGGCTTACCTTTTGCCTGGAAAGCTTATGATTTTACATCGTCCAAAAAAACTTTAGACTTTGAGGGAATGCCAACGTGACCGACCTGCCTCGCAGACCTTACCCGACACTGAAGCAATAGCTGAATGTTTGCTCGTGCTGAGACATAACCTTGAGTTCATGCCATCGGCCATCAGTTGCCTAACTGATTACCTGAGCAAATAATACAGTGGAGAGATGCTGATGAAACACTTTTGATCGTGTCTGGAGCATCGGGCTAATGTATGGACAGCTCTCAGTCTCAGGGCGGATTTACTGTGCGCAGGTTGTCCCCGTTGCCTTGTGTTGCATTCACACAACGACATCGATGTCCACATCAACAATAAACGTTGATGTGAACATCGATGGTCACAAGTCTACACAAAATAATGCATTAATCAGTAATGAGTAAAGTACAATTCATATACTCATACTGAGTGAAGTATAAATATGAATATATACACTTGATTCTCTTTGTACTTTAGACGTTGTTTTTTTTACAAATGTCTGACTTGATACCAAATATTCAAGTAGCAACAAATCAATGTGCAAGGTGCAATTTCAAATTTAGCTTGATGAGAAAAGGAACAGTTCCAAAAGCCTTTCTTTAAAATGGCAGCATTTTGGCAAGGTATAGGAAAGGGGCACGAGTAGCCTTGGAAATACAACAGCTCTGTGAAACAATAAGCGTTGGCAGATTGTTCTAGGTGGACATTGTCACTGCAACACAAAACAGACGAAAGGAAGCCATTGTGCTTTTGAAGAGCCTGAAGTGTTGTCAGTTCTACTCCCAATTTCCTGAGATCCATTAAAATCTTTACTGCATCCTTGAACCGAGTCCCAGCAGCAATTGAGAAGTACAAAATAAATATACATGAAAGTAACATTTTTGAGCTATAAATTTAACATTGGTTGGAAGGCTTTACATTAATACGCTCTTTTTACTTTTGTAATGCATTTTTGGTATAGGCCTATATATCTTTGCTATTCTGGATAATAATAGAAAAATACAATATATATAATAATCCAGAATGTTGAGCCTGTCTTTCTGACTGAAACGCTCAACTGATTGTGGGCATCGACATGGTATAGACATTTCACATTTTGTAGCCAAACTTCAGAAGTGTCAGAATGAGTTTCACATCCTTTGAACATGTCTTTATGTCTGTTTGTCTGCCTGTTTATAACGTGCTTATGATTCGTTTAGTGCTCTGCATATAATAAATGCAAATGCACATTAACTTACAGTAACTCCTCTCTGTTTCTCTGTCTGTGGTCTATGTGCATCCGCAGGACTCCACTATCATGTCGGGGACGTCGCTTTTGATGATGTTGTGCTGTGAGTTGAAGTAGACCATGGAGAGGGGCTGGCGCTCAGTGGGAATGCAGCACGACGATACGGCCGTGTTGATGCCGTTGACTTTCAGCAGGCTGAAGACGCTGGCGTGGAACGAGGAGGCGATGCCCGGGGAGCCGGACAGGTGCTGGGGGCACTGACCCATGCAGTAGTTCATGTGGTAACCCTCGGGTGCGATGATCCAGTCCTGCCACTGGATATCCCTGAACTTGACGTAGAAGTCCCTCTTGCAGCACACGGTGACTTCGTCGCCACAGCGCAGTGAGCGCTTCCTGAGTAGGTGTTTGGGGCGGTCGTCGCGGAGACGCACCTTGGCCACCAGGAAGGGCCGGTTAGTGACGTCGGCGGGGTCGAGGGAACACAGGTTCTTCCCGTCCTCGTCACAGCTCACCTCCAGACGCAGCCGGTGACGGCCTCCGTCCAGGAAGGCTTGCAGGGTGCGGGTGATGGGGAAGGTGTGCCAGTTACTCTGCTGCACCTCCAGCATCTTCTCCATCACCAGGGTGCGGTTAGAGCCTGGAACCCCGCCGTCTGCGGAGAGGAAGACCCGGGCGGGGAGACGGGAGTCCCGGTGAGGGTCCTCAGAGGAGCGGGCGTGGATCCACAGAGAGGACTGGAGCACCTGGATGCTCTGGCCGCGCTCCTGCAGGAACTGGAAGGTGAGGCCGTCACCATTGTCATCTAGACCAGACAATCGCAAAACACACATTGTGGACGTGTTAATTGGTTATTTTGGAGATTGTAAACTGTTTCACACAATCAAATGGTCAAGTCATTTTAGACTAATCACCTTGCTTGCTAAATAGAATAGCAGTTGTATGTAAAAAAATAAATATTGTCAAACTGATTCCAGCTGTAGTTAAAAACATTTCTTCTTATGGATAAACAATGAACATTAATATTTTGCTTCCAACAACCAAACAGACTTTGCAGACATCACATAGCCTACTATCCATAACAAAGGTATAATCTGCATATTGAGGACAAATGATTCATATTCAACCACTTTATAAGAAGATAGTAGAATAACTATAATAACCCTGACCTCATTCTTGGTGTATTTTACGCACGGACATAAAATGCACTCATAGGCTTATGTAGGCTATTTCAATGCCAAAGAAAACCTGGCTGTACAATGGAAATCGAATTTCAAACTTACCTATATCTGCAAAGCTCAGTATTTCATATCCTCCTTGGTCTTTGGTTGGTATATTGTTCTCCAGGTCAGCGCCATCCTGCCTGACGCGTCCTGAGTGCAGTTTGCGCAGCGCTGTGAGGAGCGCCACCCGAGGCACGGTCTGAGTGATGTTTGGTCTCTCTTTCAGGTGTAACTTATCCAAGATTTGTTGCTTTGCAAATTCTATCATCAGTCTTTCCTCGGCGTCCTTCTCCATCGCCGGCAAGCCACAGGACGCGCAGCCCGGGGAGTCACCAGCCCAGAGACCTTTCAACAGCAAAGATGCCAACAACAAAAACGTTGGAAATACACAGGACGGCAACATCCTGGACTCCTTCGGTGAAGTGAACATGTGCGTTTTTGTGCTCAGCGTGCGTAAAAAGAACGAATAAAAAGCTTGAATGCGCGTTTGGTTCTGTTTCTTTCCCTGAGTTGTTCTTTGGCAGTCAGAAGTTTTTAAGTGTTGTGAGAGGTCCGCAGCTGCAGGTGGACACCGTGATAACAGGAGTTGAGAGAAAGGAGTGGTGTTTCACCCACCTGATGGTGGAGATATCTGGGGTAATCCACCAAAACTGGTGACACGTTGGAGGGACGCACCAATGAGCGCACCGGGACATCAAGGAAATTACTGGCAAAGCATCTCTCGCCCTTTCACAACACGCACGCACGCACGCACGCACGCACGCACGCACACACACACACACACACACACACACACACACACACACACACACACACACACACACACACACACACACAGCAGCAGCAGCAACAGTTGCGATGGCCGCACTCACCGTGTATTAATACTGACGATAGCTAAAGTCATTAATTAGCCTGGTTTAACATTTCAGGAAGAAGTAGGCTATGAAGGCTGTAGCCTACAGCCTGGCTATACCTATGACAGCATACACACGTGAGTGCCACGTTGCCTTTTGACAACGATTCTGCCATCATTCTGACCGATCAAAGTTGAAGATCCGTGCACTTTACCCCAGTTTACAGATACCTACGAGCCTAACCCAACAATTAAATGTCACTTGGAAACGTGCTGAAAATGATGGGAAATGGCTCAGTTAGGGTGGGGGCAGCAGTTTGAACACGTTCTGTCATGTTCCCTGAAGGGCAGCATAGCCTGATGCCTCATGTCATGGGCGTGTGTATGTGTGTGTGTGTGTGAGAGTGAGTGAGTGAGTGAGTGAGTCAGGGGGGGGGGGGGGGGACTTTTTGTCATGCTGCTGTTTGTACAAGAAGACCATTCAAAGAGCTGGCTAATAATGACACATTATTTTTGAATAGCAAGCAGAGAGAACATGTCACTGAGCACTTCATAGGAACACCTGCACACCTGCTTTTACAGCCAATCAAGTGGCAGCAGTGCAATGCCTAAGATCATAGAGATACGGGTCAGCAGCTTCAGTCCATGTCATCACATATCGAGCATCAGAATGGGGTGGGGGGGAATGTGATCTCAGTGACTTTGACCATGGCCCTGGTTGCTGGTGCCAGACGGGCTGGTTTGAGTACTTCTGAAACTGCTGATCTCCTGGGATTTCCACACACAACAGTCGTACTTAATACGGAATGGTGCGAAAAACAAAACAAAACAAAACAAAACAAAAACATCCGGTGAAGCGGCAGTTCTGCAGACTGAAACACCTTGTAGATGAGAGAGGTCAGAGGAGAACGGCTTTTGGCCAGACTGGTTGGAGCTAACAGATAGCCCTTTTTACAACTGTGGTGAGCAGAAAGGCATCTCAGAATGCAATACAGTAGAGCTACATCCAACCATGAGGTGGATGTCACTTTGGCAGCCGGTTGACCTGAGCTGAAAGCTGATACCTATACAGTATTGTATGGTGCAATACGTGTAATAAAGTGCACTGTGAGTGTACAATCCTATAATAAGAATGTCAAGTGTCTCTGTGTGTGTGTGTGTGTGTGTGTGTGTGTGAGTGAGAGAGAGTGAGTAGAAAGTGTGTTCTGCCACAGCTATGCCATTTTACGTGTGATCACACTGAATCTTTCAAGAAGTGTAAAGACTAAAGAGCACACCCCTGCGGGTGACCTAACAGAGGCAGATTTTTGGTAGGCAAAAATGAGTGAACACCGGTTCAGAACCATGGAGAGCTCCATTTGGCACCTGAGTGGAGGAGCACATGTGAGCGGAGTTGTAATCAGCCAGTGAAGTGGATATGGACCCTGTGGGGAGAGAGAGGAGAGGCTGCATGCCAGCTCTGTGAGCGAGGCCTGAGTGACTGCATGGCCAGTCACACAGGGACAGGTATTTAATTTCTGCTAGGGTAACATACAAATGTGTGAATAAGATGGGGGGCCAGCTAACATAAGACAATATTTGTTGTCATATCAGGCTAACTTGTCCTGAACAGGTATAGCCTATTATCTTTTTGTTTCCTAATGAAAATCACTAAGGGGCTTTTCACACTGCACCTTAGCCCCAGGCTAAGGGACTCCGTTAACAGAATCCTAGTGAGCTGTTAAACATACACACCCATGACATTCTCCTGAAAATACCTTAATACTCCTAAAGTTAGTGGTAGCTGCTCAGTGATAAGTTTATTGTGACCTTTTTGTATGTTATGTTTTATAGTCACATCACTATACAATTCATACTATTCAGGATAGGCTGTTCCTCTTTGGCATTTGTATAGTATCCTTCTGTATGCCGTTGACTGACAGTTTTTTTTTAAATTAGCCTAGGAATGAATAGTAGTACTTGGCTGCCGACATGTGGAGTATTTTAGGAACTACAACAATGATAAAGTAGCTAGTAAATTGAAGTTTACTGCACTCAACTGCCCTCGTTACTAAAAATGCATAGGGTACCTTCGTCCTCATAAGTCAGGCTATTTGTAGTCTATGTGTGGTTAATATAGGCTATATATATGAAGATAAAAAATAAATAAATAGTAAAAAGTCAGTTAGGCCACATGACTAGATACCAATATCTGACTGATTTGGTTAGCCTGGCCCTACTACATGTTTTGATGGTTTTTTTTTTGTTGCCTACCGTATGTAAAGGTAGCCTATAGGAAAAGCCTCTATAACTCCAGATGTGTCATTTAGCAGCTTCGCCCTTTCTTCGATCAATGTTTCAAAACCATGCATGCAAAGAGGACAATTGTCCTAAATGTCAAAATGTGTAGTTTACCTACTGTCTCCTGAACACTAGTAGCGACTGCTGTCAAGTGCGCCCCGCTGACGTAAACTATCAGTGAGGGAAAAAAAGTGACGCTGACATACAGCAGCCGGAGCCGAGAGAGGGGGAACAGCGTTTTCTTTCTTTTTTTCTTTAATTTGGGTCCTTTATTCTTTGGTGTTTTTGTTATTTGGCTATTAATTAGATTCCGCGTAGCCGTTTAGCTTTGACTGCCTTCAATTGGCCCGTAGCGGCAGTTAACGGTCCATGCCCCTCTTCTCTCTCTCTCACGCGGCGCTGTTTTGACAGTCGGGGTCGCAGTGAACCATCACAAGCAGCACAAGCTAGCAACACCATTATATTAGCATCGGTAAGTCATTCGCGGAGCTAAGCTAGCTAGCTAACCATTCTAGCTAGCACCCTCCTATTTTGAGCCCTCCTGTCAGTGCTGCTGCTGGTACAGTTTCATTACGAGGTTGACCCGCCGCTGTAGCTGCTCCGTTGTTGTTGGCCAACCAGCTGTTGTTACTCGCTTAACAGTCAACATTGACGGTTAGCATTGTTAGCGCTAGGTAAGTTAACGTTGTCGTACACAGAAAAAAGAAAAGGCTAGCAAGCAGGCTAACATTAGCTAAGGTAGGTGGCTAATTATACCGTACTCGCTAGTAGAGGAAGCAAGCTAATGCCGTGAGCTAGCTATTGTTAGCGTGTGTGTGTTAGCTAATGTTTCAGTCGGCAGCACTGACCACATTACCACCTGTGCTCCACAGACACAACTCCCAAGACTTCTGCACACGGACTCGCTAAACAGCCAGCGAAACGGTGAGCTGAACCTCACTATTATTAACTTTACTGGAGGTTGGTTATAATAGTCCTTAAGTCAGATAAGGCAATCCATGTTTCCCAATTCCTGTGAGATGCGCCCATGTTAACGTTATATCCATCTAGCCTTAGGTGACAGTCCTAAAGTCCGCATGGGAAACAGGTGGATGCGTACGTTGTCTTGACTGCGTGCCGTGCGTGGCCAAATTGTTGATTTAGTTGAATTAGTGACTTAGTAACTGTTCTTGCCTTATGATGCAGGCAGCCGTGTGTGTTCACTGGTTGTAAGATGTTGATCTTTTATGTTAAGGGGAAGGTGGCAATAACAAACCCATACCATGGCTGGGTATTAGGCTGCTGATGAATGGTTATTATGGACATCCTACTCTAGTTAGTATGGTTGTTTTAGAGATTAGTCTACAACTTTGCTACACTGTTATGATGCTGGTTATAACTCCACTGCAATGAAGTCTTGTTCTTGTTGTTTTATGGGCTCCTAAACCTTTTCTGCCCCATCCAGATTTAGTTAATTTAGTATGGCTCTTTAGTCTACCCTCTAGGCCATAATTGTTCTTTAGTTTGATGGGATTCAACATTAACAAGCATGTGACTCATTTTGTGTTTTTGACCCATAATTCATAAAACACCCATGTTTCATCAAATCGGTGAACATTTGCGAGGAAGACTGGAATAAGAAATATTTGACAAATAATCATATCTCTCTCTCATCTCTGTGTCTTGGCTGTACGTTTTGACACTTGAGCCTAAAATAGGAAGAGTGTGTCTAACAAGGTGGGGTCACGCCACAGACTGTTGGAGCTCTGATTCAAACATCTGCTCTGGGTAACCGGCATGTGTGACTGGAAACATAAATTATGCATATTAATTGGCATAGACCAGGCCAATGACGTCTAGGATTGGTAATTGTCAGGCATGGACTGCCACCATGATTACATTGGATACAGATTGTCTTGAAAATGTCACCATTTAGCCTACTTCCTCTTTCATAGTGTTCGGAATGAGATCAAGGATAAGTAAAGGAGTTAGAGACTACTGCAGGGATGACATATTTTTGTAGGCTTACCCAGAAGTCCCTGCACTTCCTGGTTCCTACGCGTAAAATTACGTGGGTTTTTTGTATGGGGATTTGGGTTAAATGCATGAAATAAGGTCTGTGGTTAACAAAAGTTTATGAAACGGCTAACTTTGTGTTCGGCAAGACAATCTTCACAAATGAAGACCGCTTTTATGAATTTTGAAGCGTTATTTGTGAAGATTATCCTCCTGAACACAAAGTTCGCGGTTTTATTAACTCTTGTTAAGTTAACCACAGATCTTATTTGAAGCATTTAACCCACATCCCCATACAAAAATCCCATTGACTTTTACACGTAGGAACCAGGAAGTGCTAACATCCAGGTCTTCCACACTCATTCCTGTGCTGCTCTATTACCGTACCTTACTGAACAAGATTCGATGTTTTGGACAGAAAGTACTGGTAACGCGCATGTCTCTTTTTGTATCAGAGACTGGTATGGTATCTGCATCTGTATGTCAGTCATATATCTTTTCAGATTGCAGATGAAGGGGCAATGCATTTAGACTAGAGGTTTATCCACCACAGCAGGATCTGAGTAGGGGAATCATTGAATCAACAGCCTGCTGTTGCTAAGGCCAGTCATAAGAAAGATAGAGTATCCTGCCTGCCTGCCAGCATGTTTCTTCCTTATGCTCTGCACCTCGCTCGCTTAGCTCAGACTTTCACTAGCTATCAAACCATCTAGCATTGGTGGTTAAAGGCGAGTTTCTTCTAGTTCCAAATTTGTATGTGTTCTCAGTTTGACAAGTGTGAGATTTTCTCAACCGATTACAAAAATGTACGCTTATTCATTTTGTTTGTTGCAAGATGCATAACTGTAGCCACTGTATTTGCACGCCTACAGACAGAGCATATCATCATTTTATTGAATAAAGATACCCTGCTTGTTTTTACTGTATTAAATATTTAATACAATATTTATACAGGGTAATGTTTCTCAATATAGGCATTTGTTTTTACACTGTATTTTACAAGCTGAAGCCATTCAGATTGGCAGCTATTATCTAATAAAAAACGTGATCTCTGTTAGTTTTTCGAGCAGGTATCATATCTGCCTCTGTCTCTGAATCTGTGTTTGCAGCAGCAGCAGCAGCAGCAGAAGAGTGGCTTTTTCTAGAGAGATTTGAAGGGCTATTTATAGATCTCTGTCAGAGCATCGAGCGTGGTGCTGTTGCTGCTGCTCCTCTCTCTCCCTTCTCTTCACCACTCCTGCTTCTCTTTCACCCATTCCCTCTCCATCTGTATGTGTTTCCTTTCCTTTTCCTCTTCCCTTTTCTTTATATTGTTGCTCCTTGCTCTTTTCTGCCATCGGTCTCTTTTTTATTACCGTTTCTCCATCGTCTGTTACCGTCTCGATCCTCCATTGCTTGCTTGATGTAAATTATTGATCGGAGCAGAAGGCAGGTGACTGGTTGCGTGGCTTCAAGTCTGGCCTCAGATTGGGCATGGCTGACTGACTGACTGACTGACTGACTGACTGACTGACTGTTAGGGGTGGGGGGAAAAATCGATTCACCTAAGTATCGCGATTTTTAATGTCACGATTTTTTGGATCGATCTTTTATTCCAGAATCGATAATCGCAAATTAAAAAAAAAAAAAAAAAAAAAATTTTCTTTTTTTCTTTTTGGGTGCTTGCAGTCAGGCCACTCACTGAACAGCAGGCCAGGCGCCGCCTACTGGTTTACTAGTGGTTTTATTACTTTATTAGTTAGTCTGAAGTAATAATTACAGACTTCAAACGGCCCAAATCTGGCTTCAAACGGCCCAAATTTCACGCGAGTTGGCCCATATCGGCCTGGCCTGCTTGGTATCTAATGCCCGGCCTGAATTATGATCCCAGTCCGCCCCTGTTTTTAACTATATCGCCCAGCCCTACTCATGATATATAATATACAGTCTCTAGTGTATGATTCAACTTTTCCCATGTTCTAATCTAGTGTAAAAAAGCAAACAAACTGAAAAAAGAAAAGAAAAAAATAAACAAAAATCGCAATAAATCGTAATATCGAATCGCAATAATCGTAGAATCGCAATACTTAAGAATCGCAATATAAATCGAATCGGCACCCAAGAATCGTGATAGTATCGAATCGGGAGATAAGTGAATCGCCACAGCCCTACTGACTGTCACTGCTGCAAAGCAGGAAGGTTTTGGCATGCTACGTTAAACGAAGGGAAAGGCAACAGACAAACACATGTTGAAATGACGATCCTAGTTAGTTTTCTATTTTGTGGTTGGAGCCTATTTCTGTTGTGATCTTGCAATAACATGTATGTATTAAGTAAGTCTTCGATTTTGTGGTTGGAGCCATTTGTGTTGTGATTTTTGCATATGTTGAGAATGCAATAATGTCAAGTAAGTTTTTTCTTTGTATCCATTGTTTGTAACTGCTCCAATGTTTTAAGTTATGTGCTTGGATCCCAGGAAGAGTAGTCTTTCACTTCGGTGTAGACTAATGCGGATCCTTATAATAAACAAATCCACCGCACAGCTCCAAGTCACAGCTGGAAAAAGTGTTTTGTTAGAAAAACTACTTGGGGGGGGGGGGGGGGAAGAAAAAGAAAATTTGGAATGTGTATCTAATGACTTAGGAGTTTTTTTTTCAGACCCCCGTGGGCTTCTTTCGAATCCAAAATACATAGGTCTCATTCCACTGGGTGGAGACTCTGGACTGACAGACACATAGACAGACACTGCTCACCCACCTAGGTGCCATTGGGCAACTCATACCAGGAAGGATTTATTACATCACTGATGACATCACAATTGCTCAGGTGACATCACTGATGACATCATAATTCACTGGTTTCAGGGTTCCCGCGCCTCCTTAAAAAGTCTTAAAGGATAGCTTTACCCATAAATCAACCCACTATCATATAGTATAATAGTATAATCATACCCTATCATATATAATCTTGGTAATATAAGCACACGGGCAGTGTTTTACCTTCTCTCTCTCTTTACCTCATGGAGAAAAACACTCCCTTTCTCTGCCTGCAGAAACTCCGCCCCCACCACCTGCAAGTCATTAAGGCTCGTTAAGGCTCTCAATGCAATTCTCTGTGGATGTGCTCATATTTAAAAAATAAACAATAAACAGCCACCCTCTGAGCAGATTCTGCCTCTCCACCAGAACTTAGAGTCCGGCGATTTATCATAGCCCGACGGGCATCGCTGAACGTGACGTCCATTCCAGTATCGCTCGACGCTGATTTTGGACGCTATCGCTCAAAGCATAAATACCTAGGCGATAGAACGCATCGCAGAGGCGCAGAGCAGGATGTGTTGTGATATTTTCACATGGATTAACGCCGGACGGACAGACAGAGAAGCTAGCCAGTCAAGGTATAACGTTACCATTTTGATTGCAACATTACAAAACTGTATATCTGCTTGCTAACATGTACATAACATAATAGCTAATTTCACCTTTCATAACAACTGTACGGGGGAGGAATTTTTGTATAACTCACCTGTTTAGAGCAAAATAGAGGATAGAATAAGACTATGCTTTGGGTGTGATTGACAGGTCGCCTGTCCAGTCAGTGATCGGGCGGTTTGCCAATCACGGACCAATTAGCAGGCGGAGCTGCGGCTCTGGGAAACCCCTGGTCTCGTGCCATCTCACGCGAGCTGCGCAAGAGCCCCAAGATGGCGACGGCCACACTAGACTTCAAAACAGGAGTCCAAAACACCAATGGGTGATGATGTCACGCTGACTCTGTCCATATTTTTAGATGTCTATGGTCAGAATGAGTGATCACAGAGTTCCAAGAGGGGGAAAAACCCCTTCAGGATTCAGATGGAATCGTCCACGTCCACATCGCGTTGCATCTAAGAATCAAGACATTTCCACGCCCCTAATGGCAACGATTGAAGCTTCGTGGCTTCGAAGCGTTAGCGTCAGCCCTAATAATGTTGGTTATCTTCATCCTGGGCCAGCCTCGTTTTTACAATGTTGATGACGGTTGATTGTGTTAAATATTTAGTCACCTCACTGTAGAGCTTTGAACCCAAGTTGAAGCAACAATAACAACAACAACAACAACAACAACAGGCCCAGTTGTTCTTAAACAACTGTCACAACATTTAAGTCATAACGGTCCATTTTGATACCTTTTTGGCTCATGTCATTCACGTCATGTCAGAAAAACGTGAATGTGGCATCAGAACACTTGGAACAGTCTACTTGACAACTGACGCTTGCTAGTAAAAATAACATCTCATACTGCAATATGCATGAGTTTCAGTTTCAAGCAGTGGATAATATACATGCCACCTTACTTGAAGTTCCCTGCTGTGTTCTTCCTTTGATGCTGAACTTTTGACTGCCTCTCTCAGGCATTGGCTGCAGAGAGGGGTTGCAAGCGGAGGATGCAGTATATGTAGTCCTCCTGTGGGGGATGCATCTTCTTCCTAGCTAATGAGGTGTTTTCATTATCCCCCCCTCCCCCCCCTTCAATACTGGCTGTTATTTATTTCTGACCATACTAATACTGTACCAGCAGTGCTCCATTTCACTAGCAGTAGCCTATAGCCCCCAAGCCTGTTCAAGCTTTTCCAGACACAGGCTGCAGATTACGACTTTTTGGATTCCCCAACGATCAGAGAGTATATGGAAGATCTGCTATTAGCGAGAGTCAGAGCAGGTGCTGCTTGGATTGTGTCAATTCCTGCAAATCCTGATCTATAATAATGTCTTTTATGGGGGGGGGGGGGGGGGGGAAACTACAAAGAGTTGTGAAAGAAGAAATCAATTCTATTGCTTTTCACTCTCATTTAAGGGTCTTGTTGCCACCGCAGCGAGTGACATATTACCGACTGATCCGAGCAGCCCTTTAAACAGCTGTTTGTTGATGAGCCCTGGGCTGGCTGTCATTGCAATTATATTGTTACTAGAGAGAGAGAGAGGAACAGATAGAGAGAGAGAGAGAGAGAGAGAGAGAGAGAGAGAGAGAGAGAGAGAGAGAGAGAGAGAGAGAGAGAGAGAGAGAGAGAGAGAGAGAGAGAGAGAGAGAGAGAGAGAGAGAGAGAGAGAGAGAGAGAGAGAGAGAGGGGAACAGATAGAGATAGAGAGAGAGAGAGAGAGAGAGAGGAACAGATAGAGATAGAGAGAGAGAGAGAGAGAGAGAGGAACAGATAGAGATAGAGAGAGAGAGAGAGAGAGAGGAACAGATAGAGATAGAGAGAGAGAGAGAGAGAGGAACAGATAGAGAGAGAGAGAGAGAGAGGAACAGATAGAGAGAGAGAGAGAGAGAGAGAGAGGAACAGATAGAGAGAGAGAGAGAGAGAGAGAGAGAAAAAACAAGACTACGTACGTACAGTGGGAGAATCCACACAACAGGGAGGGTTGGAGGAGAAGGGAGCGGTGAGAACTCTGCGCATGATAGGATAAGAGCAAGAGAGAGAGAGAGAGAGAGAGAGAGAGAGAACCAGCCGGTGAGCCAGGCTTTCCGTTTCCCTGTAGTGCCTGTGTGCTTCATTCAGAAAAAGAAGGGGGGCAGTCAAAAGAGAGGTCCTGTCGTCCGGAGGTGTTTTGCACCTCTAGCCGGGGATGAGAGCAGAGCGTGCGTGAGGCGAAGAGAAAGACGGAAGAGAAGAGAGAGAGCTCTTTACAGTGAGCGGCAGGGATAAACTCAGCTGATGTAGTTTGCTGCGGGAGGGGGGGGGGATGGATGTGATTGGGGCTCCGGTGTTTTATTGAGGCGAAACTAATGTCAGCAGCGCTGTCCTGGTCCTGAACTGTCCTGGTCCTGAACTGTCCTGGTCCTGAACTGTCCTGGTCCTGAACTGCTTCTGCTGCTGCTGCTGCTCCATCATGTGCTTTCATCTGTCAGACACCTGATCCTACACGGCTGCAAACACAGCTCAACTCTAAATACAGTAAGCCTGTACTGTGTGTGTGTGTGTGTGTGTGTGTGTGTGTGTGTGTGTGTGTGTGTGTGTGTGTCTTTGTCAGCGAGTGTTAGTAATATGAAGGTACGTCGAGTAAGCTGTTGCCTATTCGTGTGCATGTCACAACTCTTGAGGTTGGGTTCAACTTGCAGCCATTACCACTGTTGTTATAACGACCTCTTATCTTGGCACGTTTTCCTTGTTGCTCTTTTTTTTTTGTCGTGTTCCACGAGGAGGTGAGATTTAGCTCCGCTCTTTCTGCCGTCATCATCTCCCTTCATCAGAAGCCCATTATATCACCGTGAAGCACTTTGACACGTTTGTTTGTTTCATTAGCGCTCTATAGTACCAGTGTAGAAATCTGAAGAATGGGGATCACCGCATGACACACAGTGAGGCATTAGAAGCGTCATAGTTTTTCACTTGCATAGCCTCAACTCGCTCTATGATGTTATGATGATGTTGTGCTGTAGCTGAGAAAAGAGCCCTGCTTAAGTTTCTTCATCTGATGGGTTTTAATGATTACGGACTGACTGTACCGTTTCATCTGTGCTGCCTTGAATGTGTGGTGGTGTGTGTGCTGCCTTGAATGTGTGTGTGCTGCCTTGAATGTGTGTGTGCTGCCTTGAATGTTTGGTGTGTGTGCTGCCTTGAATGTGTGTGTGCTGCCTTGAATGTTTGGTGTGTGTGCTGCCTTGAATGTGTGTGTGATGCCTTGAATGTTTGGTGTGTGTGCTGCCTTGAATGTGTGTGTGCTGCCTTGAATGTTTGGTGTGTGTGCTGCCTTGAATGTGTGTGTGCTGCCTTGAATGTGTGTGTGATGCCTTGAATGTTTGGTGTGTGTGCTGCCTTGAATGCGTGGTGGTGTGTGTGCTGCCTTGAATGTGTGGTGGTGTGTGTGCTGCCTTGAATGTGTGTGTGCTGCCTTGAATGTTTGGTGTGTGTGCTGCCTTGAATGTGTGTGTGCTGCCTTGAATGTGTGTGTGATGCCTTGAATGTTTGGTGTGTGTGCTGCCTTGAATGCGTGGTGGTGTGTGTGCTGCCTTGAATGTGTGGTGGTGTGTGTGCTGCCTTGAATGTTTGGTGTGTGTGCTGCCTTGAATGTGTGTGTGCTGCCTTGAATGTTTGGTGTGTGTGCTGCCTTGAATGTGTGTGTGCTGCCTTGAATGTGTGTGTGATGCCTTGAATGTTTGGTGTGTGTGCTGCCTTGAATGTGTGTGTGTGCTGCCTTGAATGTGTGGTGTGTGTGCTGCCTTGAATGTGTGTGTGCTGCCTTGAATGTGTGGTGTGTGTGCTGCCTTGAATGTGTGTGTGCTGCCTTGACTGTGTGTGTGTGTGCTGCCTTGAATGTGTGGTGTGTGTGCTGCCTTGAATGTGTGTGTGCTGCCTTGAATGTGTGTGTGTGCTGCCTTGAATGTGTGTGTGTGTGCTGCCTTGAATGTGTGTGTGCTGCCTTGAATGTGTGGTGTGTGTGCTGCCTTGAATGTGTGTGCTGCCTTGAATGTGTGTGTGTGTGCTGCCTTGAATGTGTGGTGTGTGTGCTGCCTTGAATGTGTGGTGTGTGTGCTGCCTTGAATGTGTGTGTGTGCTGCCTTGAATGTGTGTGTGCTGCCTTGAATGTGTGTGTGTGTGCTGCCTTGAATGTGTGTGTGCTGCCTTGAATGTGTGGTGTGTGTGCTGCCTTGAATGTGTGGTGTGTGTGCTGCCTTGAATGTGTGTGTGTGCTGCCTTGAATGTGTGTGTGCTGCCTTGAATGTGTGTGTGTGTGCGCGTGCGTGCAGTGCGCCTAGGTGTCAGTTTGTGTATGTGTACGCACGCACGCGCACACACACACACACACACACACACACACACACACACACAGAATGTGTTTAGCGAGGCCAGCAGCACTGAGGTAATGAGGAATTCCCTTCTACTGTGTCCCTGTGCAGGAGGAGGGAGGGGGTGGAGGGGTGGAGGAGGGGCCTGGTGGGGTGGGGGCGGAGAGTCACGGAGAAGTGGGCGTCGCTCTGCAACCCTGTCAGACTTAGCAGGGAGGCGTGCAGGGAGGAAGGACAGCAGGACACCCTATGGGGCTGGCATAGAGCTACATGTGGGACACCCTGCTTTGCACCAGAGTTGATCCAAGACGAGGAGCAGTGATGCGTTATGATTATTATTAATACAGTCGATAAATGCACAGGAGATTAAATCTTTAAAGATAATATGCATTTATTTGCACTCCCACCCTTGCATGTCAGTGTTTTCCCCATTTATATTAGAGAGAGAGAGAGAGAGAGAGAGAGAGAGAGAGAGAGAGAGAGAGAGAGAGAGAGAGAGAGAGAGAGAGAGAGAGAGAGAGAGAGAGAGAGAGAGAGAGAGAGAGAGAGAGAGCTCTTGAATAAAAAATCTGTTGCTATAAATAGCAAGTCGTCCTGATGATGGCCTCAGCGCTGTTTCAGGTTTAGAAATCCTCTCTTTCTCTGTTCTGATCATGTTTATGGCATCGAGGCCTAGTGAATCAGACTCGCAGTCCTCCTTATCACTTGGTCATTTTATTCTTTTTATTTTTTTTACCTTTTCCCCCTCGCAGATATGTCTTGTGCAAAACATGGCTGTTGCCACGAGTGTCCGTGCGTGTGTGTGTGCGCATATTTAAGCATTATAATAAATCAAGGTGCACGAGTGATGCTTCTCTACTGATGCACCCTAATTCAACTAGCTGGATGTTGATGATGTCATGATTCATGATTCATGATGTCATGATTCTAGCCTCTTGTCAATTAAAAATCCAAAAGGCAGCCCACGACCACGACCACAGCAACCCCCAAATTGGATAGAAGCAGCCCATTCGGTGTCATGTTGCCGGAGCTAATGCTGTTTCCTCTGTAATGTCTCCGACTCCTCCTAGCCGGCACATTTGGCCCCGTTCTCCAGGGAGAAAAGACTAAAAACCAACACCTTTTAGTCCCCACCGACGTAATTAGTCCATCTTTTCCCCCTTTTAGGAATTGTGTGCACGCATGCCTGTCTGTATGACCATTGACCATGTGTCTTATTTGTTGTTTGTCTGTTTGTTTGTCTGTTTGTTTGTTTGTTCTGCTCTCCAGGTAGTTGGAGCTTTGCGCGCTCCTGCAGCAGCATCCCCCCTGCATGCTAATTAGCGATCCGTGGGAAAAAGCGTGAGTGTGAAGCAGAGGGAGCTAGAGAGTTAGAGAGAGAGAGGGAGGGGAAATCAATAGCAGCCCCTCTGGAGTGGCTGCTGCTGTAATTGCTTTTAAAGTCAGCAGGTTCACACTTTTCTCAATCCTCCTAACTCACATATGGCAAGGTTCTCTCCTCCTCTCACGCCTTTCTCTGCTTAGAGAGAACAGCGATATGGAGGAGAAAATAGGCATAGGATGTTAGCTGTACTGTAGTAGCAAATAGCAAATCCCCCACACACATCCCCCTCTTCCCCCACCTCTTCCCCATCCTTATCCTCCTCTTCCTTTGATCTGCTGCTGCCATCATGTTGTTATGGTGTGTGTGTGTGTGTGTGTGTGTGTGTGTGTGTGTGCATTGAATGTATAGATCTCCAAGCCTTTATTCTGTTCAAAGGGAATTCGATCAGTTTAGTTTTTAAACTCCAAATGCGGAGGAGGATAGCGGTCACATGTGCAAATAGAAGTAGCAAGTCAAATATAATGGACGCAGTGAAAGCAGAGGGTACGGTGGTAGCCAGCAGCTAATAGTAACCGGGCAGGGGGTGTGTGGGTGTCTTAACCCCGTCAGCATACTTTTGTATAGTCAGCAGACACAGTGTAGGTTTGCCGGAACAGGGTAAAAACTAGGGCTATAGTCTTTTTTTTCTATTTCTTTTTACATTTAAAACTTCTATTGACATTCTAGAATGAAGCTTCCAACATCTGCCCTCATATTTTATGTCGTAGGAAGAAAATCCTCAACTGGAGAACACAGTTGTTGCAGCAGGTTCATTCACACACAATCATAACTATAAAGAGATAACTGTGAAGTTTAAACGATATGCTGTTGCTCAAGTGTCGCACTATATTGGCATCAAATATTCAGAGAAAACAATGGAGCTTTTAGCTTGATCAACATTTCCTTTACTTGCGCTATAGTAATTAACGACAGAGCAGATGGATTTGGGTTCATGAATTGCCGCCGCAAAAGATAGAGGAGCCAGCAGAATCAAGAATGCTCTTACTGTGTATACGGTGCTTTCATTATATTATTGTGCTTTGTATGAGAGCTGATTGTACTAATGGCCACCAAGGGAAGCTATCCATTTCTATACCAGGACTAGACTCCTCACACCACATCTACTGTGGATCAAAGAGTCAGGTCCCCTGTGGCCCATGTTGAGAGCAACACCTACAACCTCACTGTGAATCAAAGAGTCAAGTCCCCTGTGGCCCATGTTGAGAGAGCAACACCTACAACCTCACTGTGAATCAAAGAGTCAAGTCCCCTGTGGCCCATGTTGAGAGCAACACCTACAACCTCACTGTGGATCAAAGAGTCAAGTCCCCTGTGGCCCATGTTGAGAGCAACACCTAAAACCTCACTGTGGATCAAAGAGTCAAGTCCCCTGTGGCCCATGTTGAGAGCAACACCTACAACCTCACTGTGGATCAAAGAGTCAAGTCCCCTGTGGCCCATGTTGAGAGCAACACCTACAACTTCACTGTGGATCAAAGAGTCAAGTCCCCTGTGGCCCATGTTGAGAGCAACACCTACAACCTCGCTGTGGATCAAAGAGTCAAGTCCCCTGTGTCCCATGTTGAGAGCAACACCTACAACCTCACTGTGAATCAAAGAGTCAAGTCCCCTGTGGCCCATGTTGAGAGCAACACCTACAACCTCACTGTGAATCAAAGAGTCAAGTCCCCTGTGGCCCATGTTGAGAGCAACACCTACAACCTCACTGTGGATCAAAGAGTCAAGTCCCCTGTGGCCCATGTTGAGAGCAACACCTACAACCTCACTGTGAATCAAAGAGTCAACTCCCCTGTGGCCCATGTTGAGAGCAACACCTACAACCTCACTGTGGCTAAACTCATTTCAGCAGGCTACTGGAGGGGACACATTATTCTAAAAAGATAGGATAGAAGCACATTTGCGGCCAGGTTGGCCAAGACACGGTGCTATTTTGTTTAGCTCGCAAAAGTGAACTAGCTTCCAGGTCAGAACTTTCAACATTTTTTTAGAGGCGATAGTCTTTGCAAATAGCGCCAACGGGTTCCTCTGGACTTGTGTCATCAGTTCCTCAGCAGCAGCTCCGTCATAAATAGAAAACAGGGAGGGGGATGCGGTGGGGGAAGCTGCGCTGTGTGTGATTGATTGATTTTGATTGATTGATTTATTAAGGTGTCATGCACTCGTTGCCAAACGGGTTTCCAAGACACACGCTAAAATTAGGGGTGTCAAAAATAATCGATTATAAGATGCATCGCGATGCGAACGTGCACGATTCTGCATCGATTCACAAATGTCAAAAATCGATTATTATTATTATTATTTTTATTTTTTAATAATCAAATAAAATATAATGGAAGTACATGCAGTTGTTTATTTTAATTATGGATCATAATACAATGCAATTCCAAATGCGCTTTTATTTTAAAAGTAGCCACACAGTGAGAAAAAAGAAAGTGAGAAAAAATAAATCATGTATTGCGGAAAAAAGTGATGCATCGATTTAAGATGCATCGAGATGCATCGATAATCGTACTTGAATCGAATCGTAGCCCTCTGAATCGTAATCGAATTGAATCGTGAGGCCAGTGAAGATTCACAGCCCTAACTAAAATACAATAATAACACAACATTGACACATGTACAGTGGTACAATTAAATACAAAAACAGATTGTAGGACATTGTACTGCTCAGACAGCAATACAGAGCAATACATCAATTACTAAACAAAGAGTTTTGTCTTTTCTCCCAAGCTTTACAAATAAACTCTGTTGGTGTGGGGAAGGTTCCTTTTTTAAAGCATAACTCAAGTTTCACATAATCGTCCAATTCAAAGAAGTCGGCATAAATGGAGGACATTTTACTAAAGAGTGCTTCCCTAGCGTCGTCATAATAAGCAGTACAGTAGAACAGGAAATGAATTTCATTTTCAATTGTGCGTAATTCACATAGTAAACAGAGTCTATCTTCTTCAGGGTGTTGCTTTATACCTACCAGTCTCTAGTGCTAATGGAAGCGTTCCAGAGCGCAGTTGAGCACACAGGGATCTTTTTTTCGTCTGTTCAAGTCAAACTTCACATTTGATTGTGTGCAACAATCAAATGTTGATTTCAAATTGGAATGTCAACATTATGAACGAAGCTTCAAACTGTTCGGTACAGCCCTAGTAAAAAAAACCTTGTCAAAAAGTAACAGAACAACACATTGAACTGTTGGTTCACTTGTATAGTGCTGTTTATGGTTCTTTGATTCGTCAAGAAAAGATAGGAAAAAACCTGCTTCTTCTTAGTCTGCTTTAGGGCGCCAGACGTGATGACCTGTAGGAAAAAACCTGCTTCTTCTTAGTCTGCTTTAGGGCGCCAGACGTGATGACCTGTTGGTGTAAATGAGCCAGGCCTAATCTCGTAATCACCTAAGAGAGAATACAAAAGGTGCCACTGTCCTTAGCGGGGAAGTGATCGCTTTTGGAAGGAGGAAGCAGTAAGGAAATGATAAGCTAATTGAAGGAACAATAACTGGGGAGATGAGGTAAGATAGGAGAGGAGGAGGATACCCAACATGTTCTACAACGGCCACCTTAAAGGAACAGTCTGCCCATTTTCAACCAGCTTTGTATCATTAGAACATCAGTAGTATATCAGAAAACTGTAAACTGTTTTGAAGTCTGTCATTTAATTTGACAGTTATTGAGTGTTAAAGTGTGGACCAGTGACATCACTGGTCCACACTAACTCAAATTAATTAACTCATTAACTCAAATCAACTCTCAATAACTGTCAAACTAGATGAATGACAGAATGTTTGACAGTTATTGAGAGTTGATTTGAGTTAATGAGTTATTCATTTGAGTTAGTGTGGACCAGTCATGTCACTGGTCCACACTTTAACACTCAATAACTGTCAAATTAAATGACAGACTTCAAAACAGTTTACAGTTTTCTGATATACTACTGATGCTCTAATGATACAAAGCTGGTTGAAAATGGGCGGAGTGTTCCTTTAAGGTTTATGGATGTAGTGAGAAGGCAGGGATGCTGGATGGAGAGATTGAGGGATTGGAGAAGAAATAAAACTGGGCGTTCGTGTAGTGCTGTGCAGCGTGTTACCTACCTCCGGCTTGGTCGGGCATCCATACAGCCATATTTGGCTGTGTCTGTACCGCGGATGGGAAGCCGGATTAAGGGTACGTGTCCTGGTCGCTGCACTAGTGCCTCCTCTGGTTGTTCGGGGTGCATGTTTGGGGGGGGGGGGGGAGGGGCATAATGTGGGGGGGAGGGGCATAATGTGATCCTCCCTGGCTGATGAAATTCCTCACTGTCAGGTGAAAAGAAGTGGCTGGCACATGTATGGAGGAAGCATGTGCTAGTCTACAGCTCTCCCCAGGTCGGCAGAGGGGGGGTGGAGCAAGGGGAATTGGCCAAGTACAATTGTGGGAGGGGGGGGGGGCTCTGAAAAAAACTTGATGCAAAAAAAAAGGAGAAGAAAAACTGCAGAAGGTGGCGGTGATGTGATGGATAAGCTGCTATACTTAGGCGGATGGAGGGAGGAGCGGTTGGTTTGTTTTTGCAGGTGAGCAGATGGCTGAGCGCAGCGAGACGCTGACCTACCACCGCTGTCAGGCCAGCTAGCTACGCGATCTGGCTCCTCGCGTGCCGTGTGCAACTTCCTTTAATTAACGCTACCTCCTCACCTGAGCCTGGCGCCGCAGTGATGCCAGTGCCACACACACTCGCTCTCTCGCTCGCTCGCGCTCTCTCTCCCCTCACGCACACAGTGCCATGCACACTCGCCCGCGCGCTCTCTCTCCCCTCACGCACACAGTGCCATGCACACTCGCTCGCGCTCTCTCTCTCCCCTCACGCTGCACAAGATGGGTGAGCAGAGCATGACAGGTGTGAGGATGAGTTGAAAAATAGGAAGGAACACATTTCAAATGCAAAGATGTTCTTGATTACACATGCATAGTGTTTGGGGAGGTGGAATATAATACTCACAAGGAAGCAAATGGACCGTTCAATAAGACACTTATCCAAATCTCTAAGAGTTTACTCTGTGCGTTGACATATAATGTTAAATATTTGAAGTCTGGCGGGAGGGCTAGACTAGGATCTACTCGACTGTATTCAAATTATAGTCGTATACTACATGTACAGTGTTCCCCCTAGGATGGAGTTGTAACAGCAGGGGGTGAAGCACAAGCGTGATTCAATTTATTTATTTTAATTTTTTTTGCACAAAATGTTCTTCGCTCGCAGAGTGTGGCGCCATGTTTCTATATCTCTGCCAGCACCAGAAGGGCTCTTGAGGCCTAAAATCCAATTTTTTAATGCGGCAGCAACATTAACCCATTGATACCTGATGCAGCATTTGTGTGTATATCCCTCATTTGTGTGCGTATCCCTTTAAGGCCGCGAACCGCGTTAACGCGGTTCGCGGTCTTAAAGGGATACACACACAAATGCTGCATCAGGTATCAATGGGTTAACTAAATTTAGTGCTTTCTCTTTTGTGTGGGGCGTTTGGAGGGGACATGTCCCGTGCGTTCCTACACGTATGCATTGTGCTGACATGATCAGGTAAGCACAACGTTTCTTGTTTATGCTTTACTCACAGTTATGTGACTTGACCTGAAGCTGCGTCCGATAGCACAAAATAATATAACGTTAGTGTCTCTCCAGCCTTCTCTCTTCTCTTCTCAAAAATCCAGCAGCGCGCGTCATATTTCGTACCCTGTGGTCCCCCGCTGCTGAATGAATCTAGGGGAAACACTGCTGCCTGTAGCCATACTTCTTCTAGCCCACACACAGTTCTGTCAGATGTGCTCTGTAGAAGGTACACTATGTTATTTTGAGACCATGGTCCATACTACTCCATACTTATCCCAGCCAACAGATTAGCATCTTCAGCTCCCTATTTTCCTATTTTAGCAGAGTGTAGGGGTACGGTGGTGGTGCAGTGGTAAGCGCTGTCGCCTCACAGCTCGAAGGTCCTGGGTTCGATTCCCACCTGGGACGCTGTGGGCGCTGGAGTTGTGTGACCCCCTCCCATATCTTCAGTGCCCACTGCCCAGGTGGGCTATCTCGTCGAAAGGGCCTTTCTGTGTGGAGTTTGCATGTTCTCCCCGTACTCCCCCCAGGGGGTTCCTCCATACATAACCCCCCCACTAAAAAACATGCAGAAGATCGTCATCCGACCAGTGACGACAACATCTGAAGTTGGTCCAATGAAGGTCCAATGATGGACCCGGGCGCTGGAAAGAAATAGCGACCACTGCTCCTGGCCTGCCCCCCTGGAGGAAAGGACAAGCCTGGATGGGTCAAATGCAGAGGACATATTTCACCGGCCACCGTCAGCAGGAGTGTGTGTAGTGGCCGCATGCATGTGTTGTACTGTAGTGTGTTCGTGTGACAATAAAGACGGGCTGCCGTCTGAAATCGTGTTTTTTTTCCGTGTCCTCATTGTCAGAAAATCATCATAGCTCCTTGTCCTGGTGTAATGGCAACGCACCGGACAGAGGCCATGTTTCTATCAGTCTGTGTTTGAGCTGACTTGGTGTTATTATTGTTGCTGAGCTGTCCATGTGTGTATCTGTGTGTCATCTGGTGTGTGAGTGTGATAGAGAGCTCTTCTTTTTGTGGTGTGTGTTGTTTGGTTTGTACACCATGACCTGTGGGTCCGTGACCTAGGGGATTTGAGGGGGCTATATTTAGCTGGGTGGGTGCCTGGGGAGAGGAGGAGGAGGGTGGTGGTGGTGGTGGGTGGTGGTTGGATAGGCTATGAGGAGTGGTGGGGGGATGCTGCCTGGTAGACTTGAGATGTGACCAGGTCTCTCACTGTCTGTCTGTTGGCTGGCTGGCTGGATGGCTGAATGACTTCAGGTTTTTAAATCACTCTTAAAAACCCACCTGTTTTCCCTGGCTTTCCCCCCTACTTAGCCATCGTTAGGTCCCTGGCATTTATCGTTTTATTGCTTTTATTGTCTTATTGTTTTAGTCTCTTATCTTTCTGATTTTAATTGCCACCATATATGCACTTTGTATTATGTTGCCTTCAATTAGTATTTTTGCACTTTACCTATTTATATTTGTGCACTTTGCTCCCCCGCCTGTGAAGCACTTTGGTTCGGCTGCCGCTGTATGTAAATGTGCTATATAAATAAAGTTGACTTGACTTGACTTGACTTGGTAGGGGTGGGAATTACAAGTTTCATCATGATACGATACTTCGATTCTTTGGATGATACAATATTTGCTGATATCACAAAGTCTGCCACGATTTTTTTACACCTGATTTCCAGCTTTAAATATGATTTTTAAATCACCCTGACAACTTTGGTTTTGATTAGCATCAGCAGAAACGATAATCAGTTTTGAACTGCAACTTGAAAACGGGGCATCTGAAATGATTGTATTTATGTCTCGTCAAAAAAAGCCTATTCTCCGACACACAGCGGCTCATATGCTTATTAAGAGAACATGAATTAGTGATGTAGCGTACCTCCGTGCTGCTGACACTGACAGCCTGCTCTGTTTGCTGTCCATCACTTAGATAGATAGCACCTCCCGCTTTATCTCCCCCTGCTGTTTGTAATATATTACCTTATTCCATACGAGCGGCAATTGAATTCAAATGAATCGTCCATCATCTTGAAATCAGATCATATCTATAGGCTACGCTAGGCTGCTGCTACAACAAACTGAGTCAACTTTGCCCTGCCCCAGATGTGCTTCTCTTCTTCTGTGGTTCTCTTCTTCTTCTGTTACTGAACAGAAGCGCTTCTCTTCTTCTTCTGTTACCAAACAGAATAAGATTCTGAAATACAGTAGTATAATAAACAGCTCCACCACAGCATTTGAGCTTGAGGAGATTACAAAGGTGTTTGTTGCCAGTGGGATAGGTTTGAAAAGGCTTTGGATTTAGAAACAAACACTGGCGCACTGTGTGTGGTGAGGGCAGTTTGTATAAGAAATGGAGTTAATCATTTTGCGATTCCACATTGATTCCACCTTTTATTGATTCATCTTCTAAAGTCTATTCATTTCTCAACCATGTGTGTTTTTAAAAAATGAGTTAAAAAATGAAATCCGATGTTTTAATTTTGATGAGGTAATAATAATAATTATTATTCGTTACGCTGCCGTATTCAGAAGTTCAGAATTTTGATAATTGGGATTTACATTCAAGTGGTCAGAAAGAAAATAACGTTGAGTGTGCAGTCTATAGGGTCCAGTAAGCAGGGAAACCCCTGATCTGTGGAAGTTGGCTGTGGTCAATAGCCTAGAGTAGGGATGTCCCGATCAGGTTTTTTTGCCCCCAAGTCCGAGTCCGAGTCCTTTGATTTGAGTATCTGCCGATACCGAGTCCCGATCCGATACTTTTATAATACATTTAAAAAATGAAGAGCGAAGAAAATTATCCAGGATGTCCCTTATTTTTATTATATTTTAACATGTAACACTTATCATGCACAACTGTGCATGCAAGTAGTGCAGTGTATTGTAAACTGAGCACTAGTTATGAGGTAGCTTGAACATTCTCAAGTCAGAACAGAAAAATTATTCTTCACATTAGAACTAGTGCAACATTAGAACTTAGTGCAACATCACAGACTCAATAGTCTAGTGTTAAAACAAACAGCAGCTTAACTTAAAATGCCAGTCAGGCATTAAAATAAAAAATAAATAAATAAAAATATCAAATAAAACAAATGAGCCAATATTCAAGCAGTGCAGTGTATTGTAAACTGAGCACTTATGAGGTAGCTTAAAGATTTTCAAGTCAGAATAGAAAAAATATTCTTCACATTAGAACTAGTGCAACATTAGAACTTAGTGCAATATCAGTGCCAGTGTGTCTGTGACGCTGCGCTGGGAAAGCAGGCCCTCGTGCACGACAAGTTGTAATGTGTGCGCTACACAGCCCACACTCTGTACTCCCATATCCAGCATGGCTTTCTTCATATTTGCAGCGTTATCGCGCAAAATGATATGGACTCGGTTCTTGTCTATTCCCCAGTTGTTCAGCATCCTCTCCATCGCCTGCTGGATGCGCTCTGCTGTGTGGGATCCACGAAATTCCTGTGCATGCAAAGTCGCACGGCTTAAAACAAAACTGGAGTTGATCCATTGCGCAGTGAGGCTTAGAAGGGCCATGAAAACACAGACGAACTCCAAATATCTGTGGTAAACGCGACATCAGGCACGTCTTTCAATAGGACAAGCAGCTTGTCGCTTATCTTTTTCTGGAGCGCTGGCAGAGCCTTTTCAGTGATATAGTGTCGAGAGGGCATGTCGTATCGTGGTTCCATGTACTCCATAAGCATGATAAAACCCGGGTCGTCTACCAGAGAGAGTGGCTGGTCACTCATTGCTATCATCTCGGCTATTTTTTCTGTGATCTTTTTCGCCTTTTCACTGTCGTTCTCGTCGTTCACTTTGAAATATTTCCACACAGCAGACATGATAGCGGCAGCGCGGCTCAGCTTCAAAACAAACTGGCGTGCTCTCTGCGCATGCGGTGCGGTGTTTTTGTGAGGCTGTCTGGCTGAGTGTCGTTTGACACAGACAAGGTCTGACTCTGTAAACGGTGGTAGTAATACTAATTTTATTCTAATTTATTTTGAATCACCAATAGCCCATATATAAAAAATCTGATAAAAATAATGACTCGGACATATGATCGGGTCATAATGTCCGAGTCCGGATCGAGTCTGCAGTCACGTGATCGGCCCCGATTTCCGATCACGTGATCGGATCGGGACAACCCTACCCTAGAGTCCATTGATTCCAGTCTTCTAAAGGTGTTAGATGTCACCATCAGTGTGTTCCTCACGTGCTGTTGTCATGCAGTAGACCAAATTTGCCCCCCCCCCCCCCCTCCTTTTTTTGGCTGCTCCCAATATTAGGGCTGTGGCGATTCACTTATCTCCCGATTCGATACTATCACGATTCTTGGGTGCCGATTCGATTTATATTGCGATTCTTAAGTATTGCGATTCTACGATTATTGCGATTCGATATTACGATTTATTGCGATTTTTGTTTATTTTTTTCTTTTCTTTTTTCAGTTTGTTTGCTTTTTTACACTAGATTAGAACATGGGAAAAGTTGAATCATACACTAGAGACTGTATATTATATATCATGAGTACTGGCATCATAATTCAGGCCGGGCATTAGATACCAAGCAGGCCAGGCCGATATGGGCCGACGCGCGTTAAATTTGGGCCGTTTGAAGCCAGATTTGGGCCGTTTGAAGTCCAATTTTACAATGAGATGCACCCACTTTAACCCTGAAGTGTAATTATTACTTCAGACTAACTAATAAAGTAATAAAACCACTAGTAAACCAGTAGGCGGCGCCTGGCCTGCTGTTCAGTGAGTGGCCTGACTGCAAGCACCCAAAAAAAATATAAAAAATAAATAAATATATATATATATTTTTTTGCGATTATCGATTCTGGAATAAAAGATCGATTAAAAAAATCGTGACATTAAAAATCGCGATACTTAGGTGAATCGATTTTTTCCCCCACCCCTACCCAATAGGTCATCCATCATTCACACTTGACTATGCCAGCAGCATGTGTCAATCACAGGTATTGAGTGGCTCTGTATTGATCTACAATCTTCATTATTGAAGAGTGGGCAACTCACACACACACAGCATGTCTAATCATATCAACAGAGCCTGGAAATGTACATTTCTTCTACAACACTTTTATGAGTATGTTGATTGCCGACTTGATTGTGAAATGGTCATATTTGATCAGGCCCGGGCATTGAGTGGGGGGCGTGCGATAGGTTTATTTTTAGATAACTTTCTTTATATTCTGTGTTCCTCGCTTGCTAACGTTGCCGGAGTTATTAGGCCGTGATGTATTGAGGATGTTGTTGAAATAAGCTGTCAGGAGGGGTTATAACAATGATGGAGAGCAGACTCAGACTGTGGATGTTGATTTTCCTGTAGTCGTTGATTGAGGGTTTTCACTCTGTAGGCTCAATGTCTTAACCGCCCCTAGCTTAAAAATGTAGGTGTAGTGTATGCCCATGATACAAGACTTGCATTTAGTAAGCACTTGCACTTAAAGTCCCTGGAAACCAAAATCCACAAAAACGTTCTAACTATGTTATTTAGGGTCTTATGTTAGTAACTTTGTGCCTCCGAAATTATTATACATTACTTTCAACCCAAAGCCTTAAAATCGCCACTTTTCTACAAGATTCTACAAAGTACTTCCTCATTGAAGACAGCAGTGCGCGAGGTGCTAAAACGCAGGAGCTTATGACGTCATAAGCTCTATATAACCTTTGTACACGCACGCAATCCGCACCCACCCTGCTTTTGTCCGTTCTTTGCCCCCAGTGACAGCGCTCCCTCGCTGTCCGTCTGCCTCCCACTCTGTGTGCGAGCGCTATGCTTCTCTCCCTCTCTCACTAGGAGGAGAGAGAGAGAGAGAGAGAGAGAGAGAGAGAGAGAGAGAGGAGAGAGAGAGAGAGAGAGAGAGAGAGAGAGAGAGAGAGAGAGAGAGAGAGAGAGAGAGAGAGAGAGAGAGAGAGAGACGGCACACAGAGTGGGAGGGAGACGGACAGCGAGGGAGCCTGTCCGTCTCCCTCCCACTCTGTGTGCCGTCGTGCCTCTCTCTCTCTCTCTCTCTCTCTCTCTCTCTCTCTCTCTCTCTCTCTCTCTCTGGACTAGTGAGAGAGAGCGAGAGACACGCAGGTTACTCTCTCTTTCTCTCTCTCACACACACACACACACACACACACACACACACTCGCGAGTGCTGTGTAACTTGATCTCTTTCTCCGTTTCCCTCCCCCCTCTGTCTCGCGCTCTCTCTCTCTCGGAAAACCTGCTGCAGAAAGGACACGCCCACACAGTCCGCGGGAGAAATACACTCTAAAAAATAATGATTTTCTCATGAGTTTTGCCAGACTGTCAAACCTAAATTTATATACTTTGCGACGTTCATCATCGTTCAAATTTGGCTGGTGGCTTATTACATAGGGTCCTGTGATGTGATGAACTCAAAATACTAAATAATAAAGAAATATTTCTGGTTTCCAGGGACTTTAAGTACATTTTAGGCATGTATCTGATGCTCTTGTGCAGAGCAGCGTAGCTTAATGTAACCAGTTGTATACATTGAAAATCATGAATCACTATCTGACTTGGGATATCCATTGTTGGGTAGGTATTCAGATATCAATTTTGGGATTCAGATTTTTTTTCTTTTCTTCTAAATGTAGGCACTATTTGGGACCGGTGCTAGATTGCAATCGGATCTCAATGTGGACACTGGAGACACATATTAATACAGGTGTAAATGCAATCAGGTTATTGTGGTCAAGCGCTAACCGATTGCCATCTGATCACAAAAAACCCATGTTCGTGCACTGCAGGTGTAAATGGCCTCAGCGTGGCTGCAGCTGAGTCCTCCCCCCCCCCACCGGCCGAAGCTTCGAATATTCGCTGTTACTTACCGAAGTGCCGAGCTCAAAACATGGTATTCGGTACCCTAACCCTAGTAATTTCATGTAGCCTAATAATATAGGGGTCCAAGGAAACATTCATAGAGAAAGATGCTGGAAAGAAACCTTTCCAGTAAGCATCTATTCAGAGGGAAGAGGGGGTACAGAGAGAGATGACTAGAAAGACAGACGACAACAGCTGGAGAGGGAGATTGAGGGATATGACTAAAGCCCCTTTTAGATTGTCCAAATCCCACTAATATCCATAAACTACAGGACTGGCATTTTCTTCAGTCTAAAAGTTGCCAAGCTGGGCCGTTTAGCCGATAGAGCGACCCTGCAAGTGAGGCGGGGTTTTAACGCGACGGCTCTGCACGCCATGGTGATATTAAACTTGGCGCTGGTCCAACGCATTATTTCTGACTGCTTCCTGCTTCTCCTCCTCTTGATTTGCTGCCCCTTCTCCAGCGCGAGTCAGTGATTCAGTGATTCCCACATCCTGAAATTTGACTTTCTTAACAGTTAATTACTTTACATTGATGGAATATGGCGAGAGAAAAAACATCTCTCATGCACGAGTGCAGCCCACACCACCCAGACGCATAGACTGCGTCAAGTCAACCAGAATGTGAGTAGGTCGTCCGCTTAGCTCTTTCAAAATAAAACCTGCGTTGTAACATTAACATTTTGAGTAATGCTTTTCAGCCACAGTATCACTATGTAATCTTAACATCACGACGAGTATTGTGATACAATGTTTGCGGCTTCGTTTGTTGAAACACCTTTTTCTCCTCCAACGTGCATCAGTAAGGCTATTTACTTTATGTTTAAATGAAATTATATTGAAGGTTTTAGAGAGGAGTTTCAATTTTGTTTTGGCTGGCCTGACGCTGGCCCTGTGCAGCCGTCTGAGAAGGGAGAAGGGAAGGGGAACAGAGAGCCCGCAGACGTGGAGAAACTTAATGGATTGAGAGTATGATTTAAACGTTTAAAAGACGATGCTGCTGCTGCTACCCCTGCTGCTTTCCTGGGTACCAAAAAAAACTTGTATTTTGATGTAAAAAAAAAAAAAAAAGTATAAGAGAGCAACATGTACAGTAGCCCTTTCACTGTATTTGCTGTTCCTCATCTGGGGTCAAGTCAGTAGCCTTGTCAGTTAGGACTGTGAATCTTCACTGGCCTCAGGATTCGATTCGATTACGATTCAGAGGGCTACGATTCGATTCGATTACGATCGATGCATCACTTTTTTCCGCAATACATGATTTATTTTTTCTCACTTTCTTTTTTCTCACTGTGTGGCTACTTTTAAAATAAAAGTGCATTTGGAATTGCATTGTATTATGATCCATAATTAAAATAAACAACTGCATGTACTTCCATCATGTTTTATTTGATTATAATATATATATATATATATATTTTTAAATAATCGATTTTTGACATTTGTGAATCGATGCAGAATCGTGCACGTCGTCCGCATCGCGATGCATCTTATAATCGATTATTTTTGACACCCCTATTGTCAGTGTTGTCATTGTGATCTACTACAGGACGCTGGGCCGGCCAACTTGGCCGATAACAGCGGATCTGTAGCTGGAGTATAGAAAGGCTGAGTGAAAGGGCGACAGTGGGAGACAGTCAGGCTAGCGGCTGCAGACATCCAGTTAAACAGAGAGACTGTTAGAAATTACGAGAGAGCGAGATGTGAATGATGGTGAGATGGTGAGAGAGCCCTATAGAGAGCGGCAGCAGCTGGAGAGATAGCCAGGTGGAGAGAGAGAGAGAGAGAGAACAGTAGGCACGGCAGGCACAGAACGAGTGCAGGAGAGGGATGGTGATAACAGAGCAAAGTAGTTTGTGTGATGGCCCAGGCTTGATTGATGCTCTAGCAGTCATCGGTGGGTCCCTCCCCGGGGCCTGGGGTTCCTGCCTGCCTGCCTGCCTGCCTCGCTGGCTGAGGAGGCATTCCAGGAAAGCCCCAGTGATGGAGCTGCTGCTGACGTCGTGTGCTCTGCTGGACGAGAGCTTTACTCACGACTAGGGGTGTCACGATACACTCAGTTCACGATACGATACGTATCACGATACTGGGTTCACGATAACGATACGATACGATACGATTTTAACAATATTTTTTTAAACTTGAATAATGACAATATATGACTGGAAAAGTCGTATTTTATTTGAAATGCACAAATACAAAACATGCTGTTGTGGGAAATTGTTATTACAATAACAACTAGAAAAAACATGAGATTGGAGATAAGGCTTATCTTGAAATAGATGAGTTACACCGTCACTTAGATTTACTTTGAACTAAAAGGTTTCTCAGCAGTATAAATTCTCATTATGCATCTTCAGTTTTTCTTCAAACTCAAACAACAAGACTTTTCTTAATCTATTTTTTATGCATCTTCAGTTTTTCCTGTCAAGTAAACAGTTTTGCCAGAAACTCAATTGAATGGTTTCTCTCCTGTATAACTTCTCATGTGTCTCTTCAGAGACTTGTTCAACTGAACTACTTTCCACACATTGAACTTCAACAAACAAAGACGTTTCTTAGTCTATTTTTGAAAAAAAAAAAAAAAAAAATTTTTTTTTTTTTTTTTTGCGATATGAGATTTCATCTCAACGATACATATCGTGACGTTTTACTATCGCGAAATTTCGTGGGACGATATATTGTGACACCCCTACTCACGACTACATCAACCAATGGAGATTGGCCATGTGGAATGGCACACATGGTTGGTTCACACTGGCGTTCTCCCCGTTGCATGACAGAGTCACATCATGCACAAGCGTTTTGACACACGCTCAAAAATACAACGCAACAGATGTGTTATTGCCTCCTGCGTGCATCGCAGGAGACACAAAGCGGGCCAAGGTTCTCACATTCCTTCTGCTGCTCCTCGCCCGTGGACATGAGCCAACAGCTCCCCCGGTGGCTGGTGGCACTTCATTTCACTCGGCAGCAGAATGATCCGGTGGCAATATGAAAATCTAATTAAGCTGTTGTTATACAACAAATTGCGATACAAGTGGTAATCATGTGATATTGCTTGTTTGATTGCTATTTCACTGCGCGGCCTTCTGGTTCCACTATACAGCCCAGCTGAGGTAGTCTGTGCTTTTTCGTTTATGTCACGGAATTAACCCCAAAACATCACTTTAGTGTTCCTCTCTGCCGTGTGTTGCTACTAGCACAAGTGCCTGTTGTTGTCGTCTCCACTTTGAAACACACAAATAGCTCTACTGCTTTTTCCTTTTCATCGTCGGTCCCTCAGTGGGGGAAAGGGGCGAATGTGTCAGACACTGCGTCAAACTTTTAACTTCCACATTTGGAACAGTGTCCCGTGGTCTACCTCCTCCCCATGTGAGCTAGCTTTAGCATACTAAATGTGCTAACTGTGGTCAATCTGCCCGGCTGCTTCGGAGCGATGCCTAACAACAACAACGCATGCTGAGGTTACCTTGCCCTTATGTCAGTGAGGGAAGGTGCACTTCCTCTCTTTCTGTCTGCTCAGGCCCACTTTCTTATTCTGGAGGCTCTTCTGCTCTTCTGTCTGTGTTTAGTTCAGGGTTCAGCTCCACCCGACCTGAGAGTTAGTCACAGCTCCCGTCACGATGGAGACTGTAGCGTTCTGTCTGAACGCAGACTGGGTGTGAGGGGAGTCACTGTACAATCTGCACACATACATAACTGTCAATGACTCTTATTCCAATGTGTGTGTGTGTGTGTGTGTGTGTGTGTGCACGTGTGTGTGTGTACATCATCATGTGCACGGTTATGCATGTACATGTCTGTGAGAGTGAGCCGTGTTGCTATAAGTAACCCATGCTGTTGTCATTGTGTATTAGTGAGTGTATCTGTGTGTTGGTGTTTATTTGTGTTTGTGTGAGTACTCAGTGTGTTTGTACACCGTTAAATACACCAAACTCTGTAATTGAGAGAGAGAGAGAGAGAGAGAGAGAGAGAGAGAGAGAGAGAGAGAGAGAGAGAGAGAGAGAGAGAGAGAGAGAGAGAGAGAGAGAGAGAGAGAGAGAGAGAGAGAGAGAGAGAGAGAGAGAGAGAGAGAGAGAGATGGGGGTGTTGTGGGATATGGCTGCTTTTCTCTTGGTGACAGAGCCTGTTGCCATGGAGCTGGTTCTCCCATTGGTGGAGACCTGGTCCAATCGCTTAACAGCATAGACTGTTTCATCATTGAGAATTTTTTCCTGTCTTCCTGTCTCACTAGCCATCCCTCGCTCTTCCATCTTTCTCCCTCCTCTATGTTCTCCCCTATGGCCCTTTGCACTTTCCTCTTGTGCTGGTCCTTCCCAGAGTCAAAGATATGCACAAAATACAAACTGTAACGTTTGTAATAAGAGCAAGAGCTGCTATCCCATTTTGATTTGACACAGTTATTATTATTTATTTAATTGTCATTAGCAGCCCAAGTAAAGCAGGCATCCTCTTTCACAAATCTCCCTAGTATACTTGAGAACGCAAGATGAGCCCTCCAACCCCCCCACCCATGCGTTCATCCGCCGGCTACGATGTTTGGTTATCTTGAGTCATGCTGCTGTCAGGCAGGTTTGAAGGCTCAGAGCTGGACGGGAGGAAGAGCACCTTTTGGACCAGGCAGTGTTTGTTTAGCAGTGGCTGATGATGGTGCAATGTATGTTTTAAGTGAGTGTCTGTGACTGGGAATGTAGTCAAGTAAAAGTGAAAGTTGACAGAAATATAAATAGTACTAGGGGTGTCACGATATTTCGTCGCACGATATATCGCGATATCGAAACGTCACGATATGCGTATCATCAGAAAAAAATATCATTAAAAAAAAATTTTTTTTTTTTTTTTTTTTTTTGCTCCTGAATAATAATAGAACAAATTTAGCAGAATCAACACGCATGAGTAGTAGACTACTACTGGCATGGCAAAACAGCTCAAGGGGTACATAAGATTACATAAGTTTAGGGACCATTGAGCATGAGTTATTTAAGAAATAGATTGTATACTTTATTTTTCTTTCACCATGCAACATTTAGTTTGTGACAGTGTGACACATTCTATTGCAAGAGAAGCATTATCTTCCATGTTGTTTTCTAGTTATTATAATAACAATTTCGAAAAACAGCATTTGTTTTGTATTTTGTGTATTTCAAATGAAAGACTATTTTTCCAGTATTTTCCCAGGGCTCCCTTGAAAAGAGGTTTCGATTTCAACGGGACTCACATGGTTAAATAAATGATGAATAAATACATTTTTTTTTAAAACTTTTGTTAAAAAATATATTGTTAAAATATCGTATCGTTATCGTGAACCCAATATCGTGTATCGTATCGTATCGTATCGTATCGTGAAATTAGTGTATCGTGACACCCCTAATAAATAAATACTCAAGTAAAGTAGAAAAAAACAGAAAAGTACTGTAACAAAGTATTTACTTTGTTTCATTACACCACTGTGTTTGCGTTACTTACCAACACGTCATCTGCTTTAGCACCTGCACTGTTGCATGTGTGAACATTGTCCCATCTCTGCTACTGCTCACCAGTTAAATCGTCCATGCTTTATGTGAGAGTAGTGTTATTTATGGGTCCTGTGCTATTAGAGCTACTATGCTATTATTTTGTCATCTTCCAAGGTAGAACTTGTCTGACAGGCCGATGAGAAGATGCCTCCTAGGCCTCTGTTCTTGTTATTTGGACATTACAGATGGGCTCAAAATAGAGCCGAAGTACATTAAATCGCAGGGTTTTCCTTCTTTCTGCAGAGGCTTAGGTCAAAAGTGCCAATGGTGTGGATTTAGCCGAGTGACCTGGAAGTTTAAGACTCTGATATCAAACAACAATCTTTGTAGGCAACAATAGGTGCTTCCGGACCAAACAGTTCTGGGGACTCCCTGAGAGGAACTGCGTGCTGGGGAGGTTCCCCCTGAGAACTACATACCTTCAAGGGCGCTTTTACTCTTTGCATTTGCACCACCAATAGGGAACGCTGAAGTGAGGCTGGTGGTTAGCATGCTAGCCGCTACTAGTAGCTTCACAGCATAGCAAGTGAGAGTTCACAGGGGATTGATACTACTCTGGCTAACAAATTGCCCCTCGGGGATAATAAAGACTTATCTTGAACCTTGAACAATTAGCTAGCTAAACTTAGCGCAAAAAAGAAAAAAGGCAACGCCTCAGGGCATTCAACATACACTTACGTCTGGACTACTAAACATTCCTCGTGTGCTGCCAGAGTAGCTACCCTGAAGTAGGAGCTAAAAAAAGTCCCTCAAAATGGCTACTATGGTTCGTAGTTTCCTGCGGTGCGAACACAACAAAAAGGGCAGAGTTCCTCCAACTGTTCCTAGAACTATGAAAAGGTTCCCTACGGTCTGAATCAGAATCCAGTGTCATGTGCTACGCAATGGAGCCCTGCACGGGCCTCAAATCTCTAGGCCCTAGCCCGGCCTGGGCCCTACATGTTCAAGCCCAAACTGAGCCCTACGCATTGTAGGAATTTAGCCAGGGGCAAGGGCCCCTTTTTTGATAATTTTTATTTTCACTCAATTTATTTAATTTCCGTCTCTAACACACGCTCAGCAGCACCTGCAAGCTGGTTGCCAGAAGACAACGATGAAGAACACACTCACACAAACAGTGCTGTTGTTCACACTACGCTTGAGCAAATGTATGCACTAATTACTATTTTTTAAAGTGCCCCCAAAATTTTGTAAATGCCCCCAGTTTTTAGACAGTGGGGGCAAAAGTTGCCCCCCAAATATTTTTTTTATTTCCTTGTCAGAATTTCAGCCCCGAGCCCGGGCCTGGCCCTACTGCCCCTCCCCCCGAACCTTATGTGTTTGATCAATTTCGAATAGCCTAAAGCCTATCAAATCAACACTACAAAAAAACTACATTAAAACACTTTGAACACCACATTCAGTCAGTTCAAACATTAAAAAACAAAACAAAACAAAAAACAGGCAGGCCCGGGCTCGGCCCTAGCTAGTGATGTGAAAATCGGGCCTAAATGCAGGGCTCTACTGTACAAGTAAAAATCAAGATAGGAAAAGAGTTGAAACGCTGCCTGCTTGCTTTATCGGCATCAACTTTTGTGTTGGGTTGCAAGAAAAGAACATGCAAAAACGTGTGCCTGAAACTAACAGACATGCCAAACTGTGTTTAAAGTGACCTCTCATCATGACGCTAAGCTGCATTGTGTTGTCCAATAGTTGCACTGTCCCCCCTGCATTTCTTCTTTCTTCCTGTGGGTGAACAGCGTTTTGTCAACTCTTTCATCATCTGTGTCTGTCAGTGTCTTTTTGCTTACTCCTCTCCTCTCTCTCGTGCGTTTTGGTTTTCTTTGACTCTTGTCGATGTCTCTGTTTATCTCTCTCTCTCTCTCTCTCCCTCACCCACATTCCACACGCACTCCCGCCTTCATTAATAATGCATGTGAGATCAGGATCCCCCTCTTTCTCTACCGGCACTCATTCATTATGAAGAAGAAGGGAGACTGTGGTTCATTTGGGCCGACACCTCTCTCTCTCTCTGTCCCCATGTCTCCACGTTTAAACTTTGGTTGTCTCTTTCCCCTCCATCCCCCCCCCCCCCCCCCCCACACACACACACACACAGCAGAGAACATGGGTTATAAGCAGTGAGAGAGGTAGAGCGAGAGTTAGACTCGGAGAGAGAGAGAGAGCACACACAGAAAGGTAGGTAGGTAGCTAGCTAGCTCGGGAGGGAGGGAGGGAAGGAGGGGAGAGAATGAGTCATAGCTGCTTCTTGTCCCACAGGACTGCGTGGGCCGGCTGAGTGGAGGAGGAGGATGACGTCAGCAGGCAGCAGGCCCAGCAGTTTGCGAGGAGGACACATTAAAAGAGGAAGAAGAAAAAGGAGAGCGAGCTAACAGTTAGCAGTGGGTGGATGGGGAGAGCGAGCTAACAGTTAGCAGTGGGCGGATGGGAGAGAGAGATGCGGATGGGAGGGGTTGAGGCGGAGGGGGCGGAAGGCAGGCGAGGGGTATCCTCGTTCAGAGAAGTGAGAGGGGGTGGCAGGCAGGCAGGCAGGCAGCGAGGAGGACACAGAGATCATCTAGATGAAAAAAAAAGTGAGAAACTCCTTCTTCCGCTACGTTCCACCATTGACGTGTTCTCCCTCGTCAGTGTTTTTGCCTCTATGCGCTCCCCGCCTTTGGAATGTCCTTTCTCTCCATATCTTAAATTGTCTCTCTAGTTTCCACCCTCTGTGTTAATTTGAGTATTAATAGAGGTGCCTGCTGCCTATGTTTTGTGTGAAAAGACTTCATCACTTTTATGTGATATGTGTGAGTTTGTGTATGTGAAAGAGTGAGAGAGAGAGTGCATGACTGCTGCACTAGGGCTGTCAAAATTGGCCCTAAATCATATTCGAATATTCCCTCTAAACAAAACATATTTGTTTGAATCTATTCAAATACTTTTTTTATTTTAATTTTTTTGTGCGACCTTGTGCCAAACCAAACCAATACAACCAGAGAGAGCTTATATAACTACTTGGTATATTCATTTGACATTTTTTCTCTCAACATAAACATCTCCACATGGGGTTTCCCCCCCACATTTCTTCAGTCAGCATTAGTATAGTAGTAGCCTATATATATATCTATATGTATGTATGTATGTACCGGTATGTATATTAGGGGTGTCACAATATATCGTCCCACGAAATTTCGCGATAGTAAAACGTCACGATATGTATCGTTGAGATGAAATCTCATATCGTGAATTTTTTTTTTTTTTTTTTTTTTTTTTTTTTTTTTCCAAAAGTAGACAAAGAAACGTCTTTGTTTGTTGAAGTTCAATGTGTGGAAAGTAGTTCAGTTGAACAAGTCTCTGAAGAGACACATGAGAAGTTATACAGGAGAGAAACCATTCAATTGAGTTTCTGGCAAAACTGTTTACTTGACAGGAAAAACTGAAGATGCATAAAAAATAGACTAAGAAAAGTCTTGTTGTTTGAGTTTGAAGAAAAACTGAAGATGCATAATGAGAATTTATACTGCTGAGAAACCTTTTAGTTCAAAGTAAATCTAAGTGACGGTGTAACTCATTCTATTTCAAGATAAGCCTTATCTCCAATCTCATGTTTTTTCTAGTTGTTATTGTAATAACAATTTCCCACAACAGCATGTTTTGTATTTGTGCATTTCAAATAAAATACTACTTTTCCAGTCATATATTGTCATTATTCAAGTTTAAAAAAATATTGTTAAAATCGTATCGTATCGTTATCGTGAACCCAGTATCGTGATACGTATCGTATCGTGAACTGAGTGTATCGTGACACCCCTAATGTATATATATATATATATATATATATATATATATATATATATATATATATATATATATATATATATATATATATTCTTTGACAGTCCTAAACTGCACCAGTTATGCAGGTTGAGTAAATCAGTTTCTGTATTGGTGTGAAATAGTGGATGTGAGTTGCTAAAGTACAGTAAGGCTCCCATCGCCAGGCCATTCCCCCTCCACTTCCAGTAAAACCCCTCTCACTCTGCCAGCCCTCATGAATTGTATGATCGTACAGTGCACCCGACGGAAAGGGGTATCCTCTCTCACATGCACACAGCACACACACACACACACACACACACACACTGGTGCGCACACACACACTGCAAGCAAGCACTGCTGATATCATGTAATATTATGCACACACTGCGCTTGCACAGACTACCAGTCACACACCACCAGCATCCACTGTGAAGACATAACCTTGCTGCCGGTGCTGTACTGGGTTCTCTCTGACGTCAGTCAGGTGGGCTAGGTGGTGCGCGGCTGAATGCAGAGGAGCTGAATTGGGTCGAGTTGCCTCTGTGCTTCTCTCCCCACCGCTGCTGCTGTGTCTGTTTGCACTGTGCTCTGTTTCCATTCACCTTCATCCTTCATTCACATTCTGCAGACGCATCTCTGCTCTGTTTGTCCGTCCCAATGATGACGTTTCCCTTGATAAATGACTATAGAGACCAGTTCACTTCACACCAACCATTTGCAACGCAAACAAAACTGTTCTAGAACAAAGTTGCAGTGGCCGGAACAGACCCCGTCTCATCTGGACTCCAGCCATTTTAAAGGTAGCCAGAGTTGCAGAGCATTGCGAAATATAAACAAGACTATAAACAAATATAAACAAGGCACAGTGCCACTCCGTGATTGGACCCGGTTGGTTGGTCTGCTCTCTATGTTGTTGCCACAGGTTCAGGCTTGATTGGCTGGGATGTGAGCGAGAGTCGTCCGATTTATAACTAGAGCTGGGTATTGGTTCAAATTTCAAGAATAGATTCCATTCCGATTCACAAGGTTGCAAATCGATTCATCGCGATTCGATTCCGATTCCATTCATTTCAATATCGATTTGGTTAGTGATACCAAAACGTGTTTTTTGAGCTGTAACCTGAATTACATGACTGTCCAGTTATGTAACACAGGGGTTCCCAACCTTTTTTGCGCCAAGTAGATACATGGGGGAAAAAAGTTACGGACCGGTTGTCAATTTTAATATATTTACTCACCAGGTGGTGACAAAGGGTAATTAACAGCCTTTTCATCTGTCAATAAAGACACTTTAACAATTATGCACAGTGATTTGATTTCAGCCTATATAATTTCTAAAAGTAGATATTTGATGATCAAACATTTCCATTTATGTAGCCTACAGTATTTATGTTTTTGTTTCAACTACAAACATAAATAAACGTCAACTTGAAACTGTTTCAACTACCACACACAGCATAATATTTTAGCCTATGTTTATATATATATATATATATATATATATATATATATATATATATATATATATATATATTATAAACAAAATCGATCTCTGGACATATGAATCGATATCAAAGGATTCATATAAAAATCGATTAAAAATCGGAGAATCGATTTTTTGAACCCAGCCCTATTTATAACCTCACCAGGGAAAGATTTATGACATCACTGATGATGTCACAATGTCTATGACATCATCAGTGGGTATGGCATAATATCAGTGATTTGTGATGTCACTGATGATGTCACAATGTTCTATGACATTATCATTGATTTGTGTGAGGATGGGCTGCATCTCATGAAAGGCCCTTCTTGTTGCCTTGCTGTCATAGTGAGGCTGAAGCAGTGTTCAAGTCTCTGCATTGAGGCACCTCAGAAGGCAGCATTCCTTTTGAAAATATTTGATGGAGACATGACTTGATGCCTCAGAACTTTAAATCAGGCAGCACATTTGAGACGCAGCCACAGTACTCCTACTTAAAGCCTCTGCAGGGAAGGATTTATGACATCACTGTCACAATGTCTGACATCATCAATGCTCAATGCCCATGTGAAACTGCAAATGGGCATTGTCACTCGAGCAATTGATGTGGTAAAGGATCACGTTTAGATGGGCCACCATAACAATCTCAACGTGGGGAAACTATTTGGAGAAAGCAAATCAATGACAGAACATACAGAGGTTTCTTTACTAAGTTAAGGGGGCAATACTGCTTCGATGATGTTGAGAATTCTCCCCTGAGCACAACACTTTTTTGGAAGAAACTATTAAAGCTGTTGAAAACATTCAAATTGATGAATGCATCCATGGGGGTAGTAGATACATCCTTTGGGCATGACATTGAGTGCATACATAGTCTTTCCATAGTCAGGAAAACCAAATCCACTTAAATCAGCCACTTTGAAAGTTAGACAGTTCAAGAACCCTATCCACCTTATTTCTAGCTGCCATGATGCCTGATGGGTGCTTCTTCCGCTTCCGGTGTAATAGACTGTTTTAACTTGACCAAAAAAACGTCTATGAGGATTTTACAGCAGAGCCATTCTGCTCTACAGCCGTGTCGTTCGGGTGCTGGGATAACGTGATGCATTGTGGGTAGTCGGCTACTGTGGCTAATGCTAGCGGCTAGCGTAATAGTTACTTTACATGGCAGTAAAACGCCACTGAATGACCAAATTGATTGAACTTTTAACCATTTTGAGTAACACTGTTTCCGTACGGACCCCCAGCGTTGGTTAGTTGTTTATAAAGTGACCATATAACTTTTATAACGTACTCCAGTTTCTGGTTTATAATTCGGGTCTGCAGCCAAAGAGTATAACAAAGGAAATGGCAAGCTGCAACAATAAGTCACGTTAAACCGGACCTTGTACCCACAATTATTTTTTTACAGTGGGGCATTCAAAAATAAGGTGGATAGCCAAGCTCTTCTCTCCCAGCCCCTACCATGCAGGAGAATTCCTCTCATTTCTGTGGCTTGCCACGCTGCTAACTATTGCCGAGACCCTGACACAGCTTGACCTGGAGTGGCTAATTTTGACAGCGAGACTCAGACCTACACTAAATATCTAGCCCGACTAGCCTACCGTCTGCGGTGGTCAGACACCTGCTTGTGTTTTGAGAAAGAACACACACGCGCACGCACACACGCACACGCACACACACACACACACACACACACACACACACACACACACACACACACACACACACACACACACACACACACACACTGTAGGTCTACTTTCTTGTCCACAGACAGCTATCTCTGTCTGTCTCTCACTGACTCGCCTATTCACACGCACGCACGCACACACACACATATACACACACACACACACACACACACACACACACACACACACACACACACACACACCACCCACGGTCTCTTATATGGGCCCTTCTGATGACAGGCAACCAGCTGAGGCACAGGTCATACACTTACTTCTCAGGTTACCACACAACAGACAGGAGCTCTGAGTGTGTGTGTGTGTGTGTGTGTGTGTGTGTGTGTGTGTGTGTGTGTGTGTGTGTGTGTGTATGCTCCTGTGTGGCCCATGTGTGTGTGCTCACCTGCGGGCTTCTCAAAGCTTGCTTGGTTTCTGTGGAAGCCACATTGTGTGGGATTGTTCTTGTGTGTTCATGTTAACTCATTCACTGCCAATATCTGACTGGCATTTTTGGCACAGGCCAAGTATTTCCATAATGTTTGGTCATCTTTCAAGACCCACAGTAAATTCTGTACTAGGACTACAGTGATGTCCAATACCTCGAAATGAAGATCTAAGTCTCTACTTTCACCCCCAAAAAGAAAGTTAGCTTTTAGCATGTTCTGTACTCTACTTATAACCCTTTTTATACACCCCATGTTCACCAAAAAAGCCTGTCTGGGAAGAGAAAAGGGAGAAAAAAGCATTTTTGTAAAAGGGCACAATCTCAGGCATAACTCACTCTCAATTCTTTTATTTTGAACTGTATTGACATCAGACATGTAAATATTATTCGTTAGGACACAAATGACAAAAAAAAATAATATATATATATATATATATATATATATACACACATGAAGTGCTTTTTTTTTACATTCAACAATACAGTTTACTCGGTGTGAGTGTGCAGACAGACAGACAGACAGACAGACAGACAGACAGACAGACAGACACACCGACAGACAGACAGACAGACAGACAGACAGACAGACAGACAGACACACACACACACACACACACACACACACACACGATCCCCCTTTTAGATTTCTAACCCAACATAGGATAAGCAATAACCACGCCCTGTGGCGCTGGGATTGGCCAGGAGCAACACTGGAGGGCACGCAGCCCAGCGATTTCATGAACCAACTGAAGAGCTCTTGAGAAGGACAGCGGGCTGCTGTGAGTGCCTTCTGCCCGCTGCTGCCTAGCTGTTCCTGTGTTTATTTTTGATTTGTTCTGGTACACCCGTCCTCGTCCATGTCTCCCTGTCATATCAACTCTGCTATTTGATCGTTCCCGTTTTCCCCTCGGCTATTCAACACGTCCTCACCGCCCTCGCAAACTGATCGATCATTTCCTCATTCCTCCGATGATCAAACACATCTCTTGATTACTTTCTCCCGTTTTCTCCTGGCTGGCACAGAGGAAGGCGACTCCAGCTCGTGCAGCGCGCCGAGGGCGTTTCAATGGCGTTTCTCCTGTCTGCACAAGGAAGCGTTACCCGTTCTCTGCTTTTCCTCTTGCTCAATTTCAAAACAACAGCTGCGGTATGTGTTTGATCGCGTGCTGTCGGCTACCCTTTGAAGGCAGGGACCTGTGTCTGTGTCACAGGCTGGGCAAGTGTTTGCTGCAGGCGCTGCACCAATAAAAACAAAAACACGTCAAACACGTCCTTGGCGGGGAGGGCTATTTCTGATAACACGTCAAAGACGTCATTGGCGGTGAATGAGTTAAAGGTGATGATCATCACCATATCCACATGGTCACTGTGAGTTATTTATCAATGCATTTTATTTTGCCATAATAAACCTTAAAGGAGCATGTTGTGAATGTCTTGTTGTGAATGATCAGTAAGTGTACTACTTGTTGAAAGTGAATCCAAAACACCTAAGATCTTGCTGAAATGTACCATTTGATCTAATTAGGCCAATATAGTGTAGGGATGTCACGATACTATAATTTCTACTTCGATACCGATACCCAGGAAAATATCGATACTCGATACCATTTTCGATACCACGGGAAGGGGTTGGATGATGACACATCAAGAGACATAAAAATAAAGTTAGTCAGATGGACGGACAGACGCACATACTTCTCCATAATCTAGACCTGATCAAACTTTGAACTTAGACAGCAGATTAGCCCTGCTCTAGCCATCAGCCTATCAGAACACGTTTAGCTTGTTGAAGCAACAGATACCCACCAATGATAGGGAGGGAAAAATCAGTGATTTTCATTAAAAGTAAGCACTGATGGTATCGAAACTGTTGCAAATGAGTATTGTATCCATTTCAATTTTTTTGTATTGATACTTATCGATACTATCGATACCTGTTGCAAATGAGTATTGTATCCGATTAAAATTTTCAGTATTGATATTTTCGATTAGGGATGCACGATATGGATTTTTAGAGCCGATACGATAACCGATAAATATATTCTTCTTGGCCGATAACCGATACGATATAACCGATAATTATTATATAAAAAAAAAATATATATATATTTTTTTAGTTTTTAACCTGTATTTTATGCACACCTGGGGTTAAAAAAGGGTTAGGGTAGATGTATGGATGTAGTGAGCATAGTTCTGACCTAACCAAATCTAACTGACATCACTGTGAACGCAAAACGAAGAAAACTTCTGATATAATATGATTGTTTTAATAAAGTGTATCACTCAATTATAGTCAATACAAAAATAAAGGCTTTTATATAACGGAAAGCCAAGCTGCTTAGTCTGCAGATAAAACACAATGACAAAAGGCATAGTAATTTAGACTTGTCATACTGATCTGTTAAAATTTTGCATGGGTTCCAGTTCTCAGTGAGTTGTAGCCTGGGCCCAATGAATGGGGCAGGCACTATAAACCATCTGTGTCGTTTCACTTTTTACTGAAAAATGCTGCCACCAGATTAAAGAAAAGAACCCTATGTTGACTGACTGATGCTTTTTATGTAGCCTAATGTGCGCGACTGCGCCTTTGTTTTCATTATTGGCTGTTAGATGGCTCTGTCCAGCACTATGGTCCAGCAGCTAACGCTAACTAGCGCGGTTAGCTTAACGTTAGCGAGTGGTTGCGAGTTAAATACACAATCCCTGGATGTTTCATTTCGGGTAAAGGGGTTTCCATTAGTTTCTATAAGTTTACGCCAGCTCTGTGTATTAAGTGCTTTTGCGGGGCTGTTTGATCACAAGCCACAGACTGTAAATGTCACAAGCATTTTGTCTGCCAAGCGGACGAGTCTGCAGGGTAGGCCGCACGACGAGCTAATGCTAACAAAACTCGCTAACAATAACAACAAACATATCCGCTGCATCATCGCCAGCTTTGGTTTAACGTAATGCCAGCTTATTGGTTTCCCCTCCTCTCGGAACCTGTGTGGGACATGGATTGCAAATTACAGTAGCTTGATAATTCTGAAACTGCAGCACACTGGCAGCAGCCATGTTTGCGTCGCAGCTGTGATGTCACGAATGTGCGACAACAAAAGCTCCGCTTCCGAGGCAAAAAATAAAGCAGGATTATTATCGGATAATTTATCGGAAAAAGGCCATTATCGGAATAATAAATAATAACGCAAATGGCCATATTGGCCGATAATTTATCGGTCCGATAATTATCGTGCATCCCTATTTTCGATACTATCGATACTTTTGACAACCCTAATATAGTGTGATAATCTGTGCTGCTCCGATGTGACTGACCCGAGTCTGCTTCAATGTGTTGCCCCACTACTGCAAGGCTCCACTCACGACATGTGATGAGTCCAGACGGCTGGCAGACACACGTCATCATCACACACACACTGACTGGACTGAATGGGACACGGCAGGCTGAGTTTAGTGGTGCTGTAACTGCTGCTCTACAATCCTTATTATGACACGCTGTAGTTTTAGACTGTCTGGTCTGGTCTTACACCGGCATCAATCACACTTAACCTGTTCAATTACATTACACTTCAACGGAAGTTCATTTAAATTCAGATCATTCATTATCACTGCATCGTTCTGTTACAGATGCATTGTGTTGTGATCAGGGTGTTGCATGTGCATTATCTTCTGCGAATGCATAGTGTGTAAACTAAAGCCAGTCTTGTGCAGTGTTGGGCAAGTTACTTTCAAAATGTAATATACTACATATTACTAGTTACTTTCATTTGAAAGTAATAAGTTACTTTACAATATTACTTTCTGTGTAGAGTAACTCGTTACTTATTACACTACTTTTGCATTACTTTTACCAAAACAACAGCAGCAGTAGAATGACATTGCCGCCCTGGAAAATAATTTAAACCGCCTTGAAGTCAGTGTAAACAATCCAAAATTCTAAATGTTATTCTTTTCCTTTGTTATTGTCATCTGTAGTGGTTATTTGCATAAAAACACACAGTTTGATTAGGAAATGATTTTCTCTTTTTTTAATATGTGCTTCGATTTAATAAAATGTAACTCAATTTGTAACTTGAGTTACTTGAGAAAGTAACTGGTATAATATTACTGAAATCCTATAAGTAATAAGTTTATATTACTGAGTTACTGCTAAAAGTAATATATTATATGTATTATGTTACTTTTGTAATGAGTTACCCCCAACACTGGTCTTGTGTAAACTAAAGCCAGTCTTGTCTCCTGTGTTGTGCTGCCTCTTAGAGAGGCTTTTGTGCTAAAAAAATATTTCATCAGTGAATCTGAGTTCAGCAAAAGTTTATGGGGCGGCTTTAGCTCAGGAGGTAGAGCGGGTCGGCCAATGACGCAAGGGTTGGCGGTTCGATCCCCGCTCCCTCCCAGCTGCTGTCGTTGTGTCCTTGGGCAAGACACTTAACCCTCCTTGCTCCCGATGGTGTGTAGGCACCCTAGGCACCCTGCGTGGCAGCCTGCCACCATCGGTGTATGAATGGGTGAATGTAGACTATCTACTGATTGTAAAGCGCTTTGGATAAAAGCGCTATATAAATGCAGGCCATTTACCATTTACCATTTATGTTGTAAATAGGCTTTTGTGCTAAAAAATATTTCATCAGTGAATCTGAGTTCAGCAAAAGTTTATGTCGTAAATACTATATAACTCAGGGGCACTCAATTAAAATTCCAGTTAGAGAAAATGTCCTCGAGCAAAGGTCCGGGACATTGTAACGTAGCTTGCGCTATGATTCAGTGCCATTGAATTCAATGATTGAAGTAGCCTAAAGGCTGAATTATACTCGATCAAGCTCCGTGGGGGTGGGGCCCCGCGAGTCTCCGTGAGTCACCGTGCAGACCTCGCGCTGGGGCAGATGCTATTATACTATCAGAAGTGATCAGCCAAGTGATCAGCATGTATTGTACAATGGTAATAGTGAGAACAGCCAGTGGAAAAGTCGCAATGAAACGCTATTATGTGCAGTACTGAGTGCGCTTTCACTCTCAAACGACCGCACATCAGCACATGAAGGAATCACCAAACTTGTTTTTACTGAAAGCCGTTTTACTTCTCAGCCCTGATTGCCTACTCTGTGATGCTTTTAATCTCTCTCAATAATGCTCTCAACACAACACATTTACTTGGTGAAATGACTAAAAACGAACAGTTGCAAATCAAAGTTTATAGCCTACCACATGGGTCAAGAAATGTGGCGAAAACACAGCTCAGTGTTCAGGGCTCAGTGGCTTGAAAGCGGCCATGTTTGGAGAGAAGCCGTGCGTTGCTCGCGCTGTGAGAAAAACAATCCGGCACACGGCGAGCGCCAGACGGAGGTAGCGCCCAACCACGGCCAACAAATTTACCTCATTTGACGCGCCCGCCCCTCGCTCCACCCCCGCGCCCTTCACGGCAGGGTGAGCATAATACAAGCTTAATGGTACGTCTGTATGTAGTCAACCACTGACTGTTAAATCAAAATAAACATCAACAATGCTTATTTACAGTTTTCATCTTTAACTGGATTAACTTCTGTATTACAGTCAGGGCCTAAATTCATTTTGCAAACTAGGGGCGAATTCCCCCCTTATTTTCTTCAGATAAGATGGATTTATAGGCTGGGGGGGATCTGTAGACTTTGAGAAGGATTTATAGATTTTGGGGGGAATACATTAACCAGAGTTCTTAAGTGCAAGAGGTGGTGGCACCGTGGCAGTACAGTACACAAATGACATGAACATTTGGACACTTATTCAGCCGGTATCTTGCATGTTGCGTTCAGGTGCACTGTAAAAAAAAAAAAAAAAACGAAGAATCGATTTTTGGGAGTTTGGATTCGATCCAGGAATCGTGGCATTAGGAATCGCGATCCTTTCAAGAATCGATTTTTTGGAGCACTCATGCAAACATTTCCCCTGGCACATCACCCCCAGTTAGACTCCACCCTAGAACTTTCTAGTCAGTTTAATTACAATTGATTTGAGACACAGCATCCTTGAATATAAATCTGCACATTGTGTTTTAGCAACACTGATGCATTCTAGATAAGGTGTGATCCTGACATGACTCGAGACGCCAAGCAATCACATTGCAATCACAAATTGAGCTAGCTGATTGCCAGATGCTGATTGCCAGATCTCCCAGTGCAACAGGCATGGCTAGTGGCTTAGTGCTCGGAGCTGACAGACATGACTGGCTGATAAGAGGAATTAGCTGCTCATTCAGGGTATCATCATGTCCCCATCATCTAGAGATCTTTGTTATGTTTATGGTGTGTGGAATGTAGGCACGTGTTTTCCTATTGTTTCTATTGTATTTGTTTAAGGTGCTATTGTTCAAGTCATGTCTTAGATTGCTTGAGCTTAGACGAAATTGGAATACCATACAATGCATATTGTGGTCTCTCACACTCTCTTTCTCGACCTCCTCCCCTGTTCTCTCCCATCCCTCTCTCTTTCTCTACCTCCTCCCCTGTTCTCTCCATCCCTCTCTCGTTGTCGACCTCCTCCCCTGTTCTCTCTCATCCCTCTCTCTTTCTCTACCTCCTCCCCTGTTCTCTCCATCCCTCTCTCTTTCTCTACCTCCTCCCCTGTTCTCTCCCATCCCTCTCTCTTTCTCTACCTCTTCCCCTGTTCTCTCCCATCCCTCTCTCTTTCTCTACCTCCTCCCCTGTTCTCTCCATCCCTCTCTCTTTCTCTACCTCCTCCCCTGTTCTCTCCCATCCCTCTCTCTTTCTCTACCTCCTCCCCTGTTCTCTCCATCCCTCTCTCTTTCTCTACCTCCTCCCCTGTTCTCTCCCATCCCTCTCTCTTTCTCTACCTCCTCCCCTGTTCTCTCCATCCCTCTCTCTTTCTCTACCTCCTCCCCTGTTCTCTCCCATCCCTCTCTCTTTCTCTACCTCCTCCCCTGTTCTCTCTCATCCCTCTCTCTTTCTCTACCTCCTCCCCTGTTCTCTCCATCCCTCTCTCTTTCTCTACCTCCTCCCCTGTTCTCTCCCATCCCTCTCTCTTTCTCTACCTCTTCCCCTGTTCTCTCCCATCCCTCTCTCTTTCTCTACCTCCTCCCCTGTTCTCTCCATCCCTCTCTTTCTCTACCTCCTCCCCTGTTCTCTCCATCCCTCTCTCTTTCTCTACCTCCTCCCCTGTTCTCTCCATCCCTCTCTCTGTCTCTACCTCCTCCACTGTTCTCTCCATCCCTCTCTCTTTCTCTACCTCCTCCCCTGTTCTCTCCCATCCCTCTCTCTGTCTCTACCTCCTCCCCTGTTCTCTCCATCCCTCTCTCTTTCTCTACCTCCTCCCCTGTTCTCTCCCATCCCTCTCTCTTTCTCTACCTCATCCCCTGTTCTCTCTCATCCCTCTCTCTTTCTCTACCTCCTCCCCTGTTCTCTCCATCCCTCTCTCTTTCTCTACCTCCTCCCCTGTTCTCTCCATCCCTCTCTCTTTCTCTACCTCCTCCCCTGTTCTCTCCATCCCTCTCTCTTTCTCTACCTCCTCCCCTGTTCTCTCCATCCCTCTCTCTTTCTCTACCTCCTCCACTGTTCTCTCCCATCCCTCTCTCTTTCTCTACCTCCTCCCCTGTTCTCTCCCATCCCTCTCTCTGTCTCTACCTCCTCCCCTGTTCTCTCCATCCCTCTCTCTTTGTCGACCTCCTCCCCTGTTCTCTCCATCCCTCTCTCTTTCTCTACCTCCTCCCCTGTTCTCTCCATCCCTCTCTCTTTCTCTACCTCCTCCCCTGTTCTCTCCATCCCTCTCTCTTTGTCGACCTCCTCCCCTGTTCTCTCCATCCCTCTCTCTTTCTCTACCTCCTCCCCTGTTCTCTCCATCCCTCTCTCTTTCCCTACCTCCTCCCCTGTTCTCTCTCATCCCTCTCTCTTTCTCTACCTCCTCCCCTGTTCTCTCCCATCCCTCTCTCTTTCTCTACCTCCTCCCCTGTTCTCTCTCATCCCTCTCTTTCTCTACCTCCTCCCCTGTTCTCTCCCATCCCTCTCTCTTTCTCTACCTCCTCCCCTGTTCTCTCCATCCCTCTCTCTCTACCTCCTCCCCTGTTCTCTCTCTCATCCCTCTCTCTCTCTCTACCTCCTCCCCATGTTCTCTCTCATCCCTTTCACACTCCGCTCACACTGCACTCCACATATTTATTTTTAATATCATCCTTCTCCCTGCCCTTCTCACTGCTACTCGCTCAACACAAATGGCAGCAGTTGAGAATGACGTTGCCGTCTCCTTGGCAACCCTGTGTGTGTGTGTGTGTGTGTGTGTGTGTGTGTGTGTGTGTGTGTGTGTGTGTGTGTGTGTGTGTGTGTGTGTGTGTGTGTGTGTGTGTGTACGCGTGGGAGAGGGGAGGGAGTGAAGTGAGAGGAATGGGTGGAGGAGAGAATAGGCAAGGCTGGTTCATTCATAAGCGCCCCCATCTGTGTCTCTCATTCACTCTGTGATTCACCCTCTTCTTCTATACTGTGTGTGACGGAGATGATAATTATAAATATATATAATAATAACAGAGATGATTTTGTATGTGCCTAGATAGTGTGGCGACCTAGTGTTCTGTGCAGCTACATCATGGTAGGCTTGTGTTAGATGCGTCTCCAAACAGAGCGGGGTTGTGTTCTGTGCAGCTACATAGAGACAGTCGGCATGTGTGTCTGGAAACGCCCACAAAAT
>NC_139649.1:12927716-12957716 GCF_964638095.1 Poromitra crassiceps | reverse complement strand
GTACTAGTATTACCTGATGGGATTTAGAAATGACCCCATCACCCCCGCTCACGTGAAGTGAAAAAGTTGTCAGTCATAATAAACTTGGTGGTGTTGTTGTGTTTACCACAGTGCTTTACATTACTCAAAGCAGACTAGCAAGGCAGCAATCAGCAGTTTCGTTCTCCTATTAGAGAGCGACAAATTTGAAAGACTGCCATCTACTCTTACAAAATATAATCTCTGTATATGAAAGCACATTATGGCTTGAATATTCTTTACGCCTTCGCTTACAAAGTACAAGATGATGGAAGAGGAATGGTGCAAGGTGGCTGAATATGACCAACTCATTTCTATTTTCACTGGTTGTTATCATCAGATGGTGTCAGGAGGTTAATATTATAAATTTTGCTGCAAAGAGCAATCATTTCAAGTATACATGTTGCTGTTTGTTTATTCTTTGTAATTGCTGCAATTGTTTCCTTTTATTTATCTCCTCGCAGCCCCGCCCCCGAGGCCCTGGCTAAGGCTTGCTATGGACTGCCCAGCCCCCCCTGCTGCAGCCCGGCCCGGTACACCGCTCTAGCAGGTTCCCCTCCTCTTGCTGCGTGTGGTTCCCATTCAGACTCACGCTACAGCGAGTCAGCACAGATCTGATACCAGCCACAGGTAGTCCGTATAGTAGTACACTCACTCACACACACTTGCACACACACACACACACACACACACACACACACACACACACATCAATCTCACTTCTCTCTGTCTCCCTCTCTCACACAAATGTGCAGTCTATTGGAGCTTTCGTGTGTCGGAGCCTAACTGTTTCCCCTTTTTTCTCTCATCCGTTTCCGCCCCAGCCTCTCCTGGGTCGTCCACACCCGCCCCCCCCCCTCCCCTCCCCTCCCCTCCCAAACTCCCACCCTCTCCCCTCCCCTAAGAAGATGTCAGTGAGCCTGGCAACAGACATCCAGCAGGAGGGAGAGAGTGGGCCACTCATCGAGCCCTGCAGCCGAGGCAAGACCTCCCCTCAACCACAGGGCACCAGGGAGGGGACCGGAGACGGCCTGGAGCCTGAGGACAGCAGCCCGCAGGATGCACAGGTGAGAGAGGGAGGCAGGGAGTAAAGTTACTGCAAGGAATTTTGGACCAAGATATTAATATCTTGTCCCAGAGTTTCATTATGTGCTTTTTTAGTCTCGCTCGCCAGACACTCCCAGCAAAGGGGCTGGGAGAGTCTGGCTGGGGACGCTTTCTATCGTAGACTAGAGGGGAAAAAGGCTGTTTACAGCCATCCACCGAACGTACCATGCAGGCTGCTTCATTGCATAATCCACATCAATCGTTTTCAGCGTGTAGCAACGAGCTAGCGGCTAGCGCTGCTGTTGTTATTGTTTCAAAGGCAGCGGCGCAGGCATTTGAGCTCAGCAGATTCCACACGTGCAGCAGCAGAGGCAGACAGATTCCACACGGGGGGCGTGGAAAGGAAATCCAAATACGGTCGCAGCCGCAGTCAGAGCGGGTCAGAGCCAATTGCAGAGCTTGTAGGGAGCGGAATGGGATTTCCATCCGGCACCGACTGAAATGGTCGGCACCAATGAGAGAGCTAAGTCCACCAGCTGCTTCCACCCAGTCAGACTAATCTCCCAGTAACTCTGTCGTACAGTTCTGGGATACCACAGACCGCAATAATACATTTTCCTCCATTTCTCAAACTTTTTGACAACAGAGCATTTCACTAGTCAGGCAAAAGGGTGCCAAAATGGCCTGATTAATTGTATGGTGAAACTCTGCGTTGCGGTGTCAAAAAGTTCAAGACAATTCAACTTTGGCTGGGCGGGCGCCGGGCGGGCATGTGCAGGATACGAGCACGAATGCGCTATTTTCACGGTAGCGACCCTCTCATTGAAAATCAATGAGGACTTACTGTATGTATACTAGAAATATTGTGTGCTCATTTCTAGCGTGCTCGCCCGCACCGAGCGCCACAGAACCCCTTATTATAGTAGTGAGATTATGTAACTGTATATTACTTCAAATTGCCTTACAAATCTTTTTTTATTAATTAATTCAACAAATGTATACCTATTTTTAATTGCGCATTAATTGAGCGTTACAGCGTTAAAGCGTAGCCCTTTGACATTTTCATTTTGATTGTGTTACTTTGTCATTATTATCAGCAATACCTTACGTGTTTAATGTGCAACTTGATATACAGTACAAGGGAATACTGTAGCGCACAGTTTTAAAGCTACAATATAAATCTTGTCTTGCAGAGACGGGCTCCTAACCATGGCCATGGCAGGAAAAGGGCCAAGGTAAGTGACCGATTTATCTTTGGCGCCCCCAGTGGCTGACGTACATCGCTGACCTTACATTATTACCATTTTGTGAAGAGAGGGTCTCACACTCACTTGATTTAATTGTCTTTTTGTTTGATTTTTCTTAACAAATAGCTGTATTCTTTCTGTTTTGTTCAGTCTCCATCAGGGCAGGTAGGATTCCAGATAACCCTTTTCTCTGAACCTGTGTTCTTGTTTTACGAGTTTGAATTCCTCTTCTGTGCTACAGATGCGTTTATGCCTGTAAAATTGACCCACAGGTGAACTTCCTTTTAGGGATATTGGATGGTAGCTTTTGAATGTCTATTCACCTTATTCTTTGCCCACACATGGACGCTTCCGCATTACGTCATTTTGTAATAGTATTTCCGTTTTGACTTGCCAAAAACTCCGCAGGCAAGATGGCTGCGCACAGTCCGCATTTAAACTGGCAGAATTACTCCGCCATAAACTAACATATCTTGGCCAATACGTATGTAACATGCAAAATAAAACAACCCGTAATATCTTAATTTTATGTAGAATGCAGAGGATATGTAACTGTTTAGTTAAACTTGCATTCCAGGAATATTGTGCTCTTAAGACGACGTTAGTGGAGTGGACGTTAGGTTGCGCACCTATGTTAGGTTGCGTAACCTATGTGCGATTCGAAATAACGCATCCGAGATAGAAACGTTATGAATATAGCCACGTTATAAACAACAAACTAACGCTGGTGATCCGTATGGAATCAGTGTTACTCGAAATGGTTAACGGTTATATCAATTTGGTCATTCAGTGGCATTTTACTGCCATATAACATAACTAACTAGTGGCTAATATTATTAGCCACTAGTGGCCTTCGCAACTAGCACTGAACCGGAAGAACAAATACGTTTGCGTTGAACGCGGAAGAGAGAAAAAGTGGGCGTGGTGAATAAGGTGAATAGATTCACTTTGCAAAGCAAGAACCTGTTACACAGAGGGGGGGGGGGCGCTTGGCGACATTTTTAAACATTCAAATTTGGCTGGGTGGTTAATAACAAATTTGTATGTAATGGACAAATTCAAAATACATATTTATTTTTGGTTTCCAGGGGCTTTAAGAAAAATAAACGAAAAAGACCCAATCAAATCAAGTGAATGATATACTGAGTGCAGCAGTTACCAGCTAACGCAAGACTACAACATAACATCAGCAAACATGTCTGGAAATTGAGGTGGCAAAAAAGGTCTGGGAGCTGCTTAAACCTCCGAGCAGAAGACAAAGTCAACCGCCATATAACGGGGAGAGTAAAGAGACTTGTTAAAAACAGTTCTACCGCAGGCCCTGATCCATACCGGTATTTGTGGTCAACGACAGCTTGTAGTAGATTGTAGTAGGCTGGTGCGTCATCATGGGGGGGTGATAATGGGACTATGTGTGCCTTCGATGGCGTCAGGACACTCTGGGTACTAGGGGTGTCACAATATATCGTCCCACGAAATTTCGCGATAGTAAAACGTCACGATATGTATTGTTGAGATGAAATCTCATATCGTGAAAAAAAAAAAAATTTTTTTTTTTTTTTTTTTTTTTCTTCAAAAGTAGACAAAGAAACGTCTTTGTTTGTTGAAGTTCAATGTGTGGAAAGTAGTTCAGTTGAACAAGTCTCTGAAGAGACACATGAGAAGTTATACAGGAGAGAAACCATTCAATTGAGTTTCTGGCAAAACTGTTTACTTGACAGGAAAAACTGAAGATGCATAAAAAATAGACTAAGAAAAGTCTTGTTGTTTGAGTTTGAAGAAAAACTGAAGATGCATAATGAGAATTTATACTGCTGAGAAACCTTTTAGTTCAAAGTAAATCTAAGTGACGGTGTAACTCATTCTATTTCAAGATAAGCCTTATCTCCAATCTCATGTTTTTTCTAGTTGTTATTGTAATAACAATTTCCCACAACAGCATGTTTTGTATTTGTGCATTTCAAATAAAATACTACTTTTCCAGTCATATATTGTCATTATTCAAGTTTAAAAAAATATTGTTAAAATCGTATCGTATCGTATCGTTATCGTGAACCCAGTATCGTGATACGTATCGTATCGTGAACTGAGTGTATCGTGACACCCCTACTGGGTACCCTTGGCCCCATTCGGCAAATGGGTCCATTGTCTCCTGAAGACGAGCACCACTCGGCTGGGTCAACAAACTGTTTAAGAACGTCCCTCTGCAATGCTCTGGTGACTTGGCCTACCAAAACTATCATTCATCATATCATATCATACCAAAACACAGCGGCACCACCGACACCAAAAATACAACTAATGGACCAATATTCACATGGGGTGGAATACCACCACAAAGTAACGGCAAGTCTAATCCTCGGTTCACACCATAGGCATCTCAGAAGCAGCGCTGAAGCAGCGCTGAAGCCACGCTGAAGCAGCGCTTCACGGAAGCTTTGAGCAGGAGCCTTGTCATTCACACCAGAAACACTCGATTTTGTCCACGCCTCGCCCGGCGCCGCCCAGCCCCCCCGCTCACAACTTGCATTGACTTCATGCCTGGCTACCCGAGTGCAGCGCTGCACACTTGAAAAATAGACCAGAAGCTGAAACTACCGCCGCAGCGTGGCTTCAGCGTGGCGTGACGTGCGGCTCGTGTGATCGGTCTCGCCTGTTAAAGAGGACGCCGAAATGAAACCGCCTCCACACTGTGTCGCTTCAGCGTAGCTTCGGCGTTATGGTGTGTTCGGACTTCCACATTCTTCTTACCCAGATCAGCCCGCATTGACTCAGGAGAATCAAAAGTCTCCGCCTGTGGCTTCTAAGTTCCGCGTGCCTTTCTTCCTCAAACCGGCTCACTGCTTCTCTTCAGGTTCTCCTCAAACGTAGTTGTGATTTGCTCCCACCAATCCGCTATTGTTCGCATCATGTGGCATATGAGTAACGGCAACTCTGCTTGCATTTGCAGAACTAGTGCAATACCTGTGCCCGTGCCCGCCCTCCCTCTTTCTCCCCATCCACCCCTCCCCCCCCCAATGGGTACATCTACCCAGATGAAGATCCTGCTCCCCCCCCCCCCGATGGGTACATCTACCCATTCCCCTTCCCCCCATTTATACATCATGCTCTCCCACTCCCAGTACCCGTTACTCAGTGCCCGTTCCCCTACCCTTGACATCACTGGTGATGTCACAGTGAAAATGTAAAACATCGCTGTAGCTCCCCCTGTGTGCGCATTTCTTTCATTTTTTTTCCCACTGCACTAGGACAGACGGACAGAGAGAGACAGACAGGCACTACTGGAATGATAGCATAGATAGATATGCATAGCTACCAAAAGCACAGCATCCAGTTCAACCGCCCGTCAGGCCTCCTTTCCTTCTGGAAGGTCGGGATTTAAAAACACACTCCGAGGCAGAACTATGGCGGGGCCGGTTGGTTCTGTGTACAAGGCAAAGGGGTCCTAATGGCGGGCCTTCTTTACACCAATATTGCATGTTCTGTGTAGAAAGGGTATCAGATAACACAGCAGACAGGTGACCAGAGCGCAGTGGGATCCCTGCAAACAGAATTAGTATTGACCTTACACACCCCTCATATTATCAGTGGCTTTTACTGTATAATTATAATTCCGATGAGACGTTTTAAAAGTAGGTGTGGCAGATTGAACTCACTGAGCGCCATAGAAGCCGAAAAAGGAGAATACATTTAAGCCAGTTACAGTAATATAATTGGCAAACCTATAGTAACATATTCATAGGATACTACGATATCGAAATGAAGATGAATTAATTCCGGTTCAACTTCAAACCGTCGTGTTTTGGCTGCCACGACAATCATCAGGGTTCAGATATCTCTTACTCTGAACATGAAGCTGTGTTTGTATTAGTTTGACCTCTTTGAGTGCCGCTTTAATGAGGGCAGAGGTCAGAGTTGAGCCCTATTACTGAGTGTATTTATGGGAGGGGCTTTCTCACACTCCATCTTGTCCTTGAGCTGCTCACAATGCCTTCCTGTTAAGTGGGATCACATCAAATCCCCTTTTCTTTTTGCTCTTCTGCATAGCCATGTTTGCACACACACATGGGCTTAAACACACGCACACAAGCACACGCACACACGCACATACACACACACACACGCACAAAAGCGCGCACGCACATACGCAGCCTCCATTCATCATCTTTGCAGCAAAACCTCTCTTGTCCTGACCTCATTTCTGCCGTGTAGATCCTCTCCTCTCCACATACCACTGGATGTGCTAAGATGCCAAGTGTGTCAGTGGCATCGTCTTAAGACAAACACACCGTTACCACCAGGAGAGACTTTGTGAAGATAGATCAGCCTCATTGTGTGTTTTCCTCTAAGGTTCGAGTCCATACTCTGCCAAGGGCCAGCGCCCTAATCAACTACATTGTATTGATGTTCCCCGTGTTCTCCCGGTCTCCCCTCAGCTCCTCCTCTTCTTCAGGGAACTCTATCATCAGTCATTATCATCTCAAGAGGGATTTAGACTGTTTCTAAGCACTCGCTTATGGAATCAAAACAAAAAGCAACAGCAGAACAGCGAAAGAAAGGGTTAACTTTGTGATATACTGTAGAGATGCTTATATCTGTATATTAGTCTATGGAATTCTTCTAAAACAAGGCTTTGTGGCATATTTTGGCTGAACAAGCATACATATTTGATCATGAACTAACAGTGCAAATTGATGTTCCTCTTGACTACGGTATATTGTATATTATTGGCTGAATGATGTGTGTGTTATCTTGGTTATCCCAGGACTGTCGTAACTACAGCGACATTTGATGCTGCATTCATTCATTCATTATGGCACTGCGCAGCATCTGTCCTTGTTAATTATTATTCATATTCATGTTGTAAAGTCTAATATTGAGATATGGTCCTTGTTAATTAGTATTCATGTTGTAAAGTCTAATATTGAGAGATGGTCCTTGTTAACCCATTGATACCTGATGCAGCATTTGCGTGTATATCCCTTATTTGTGTGTGTATCCCTTTAAGACCGCGTTCACGCGGTTTGCGGTCTTAAAGGGATACACACACAAATGCTGCATCAGGTATCAATGGGTTAATTAGTATTCATGTTGTGAAGTCTAATATTGAGAGATGGTCCTCGTTAATTAGTATTCATGTTGTAAAGTCTAATATTGAGCGATGTATAACACGTGCTACAAGGAAAGTGTGTTTGATTGTATTTCAGTCTAATGCCAAGCTGAAGCTAGTCCGGAGTCTGGCAGTGTGTGAGGAGTCCTCTGGTCCCTTCTCCATCGATGGACCTCCAGAATCGGTAACATTCCTATTATTATCCCATATGGATTTAGAAATCCTTAGTCAATACTGTAATCTCTACTGTTAGTCTAGCTTGCAGGATTTTTTTTTTGCATGCAGCTGTGCTTTGTGGAGGATCAATAATATGTGACAGACAGCTAATGAACAGAATTAAAATGCAAAATGTTACCATTCTTCAGTTATAGCAAATGGATTGTGATTTTCCAGGATATCATTCAACTTCACATCAGCTGTCCGTCGGACAAGGAAGAGGAGAAGTCCTCCAAGGACGAGTATGAAAATGAAGAGAAGGAGAAGAAGGAAAAGACTCCGCGCAAGATGTTGTCACGTGGTAAGATGCATTGTATGCAGTGTGTGTGGTAAAGATGCATTGTATGCAGTGTGTGTGGCATGTTGTCCTAGGGGCACTTTACACAAGGACGGTTTCCTATGGAAACGGGGAATTATTTTATCGTTAGTGCCTCCCGTTAAGACGGCGACGGCGAATTCGCGCTTAGGAAACGACACATTTTGAAACCACCCTCTAGGGTGGAATTGTTGGTGACGCTTCCCGCTGAGCGCTCCATGTAATCGGTTAGAAACATTAGTCTTCCCAGAAAATCTGACGTGCCTGCACACACGACACACGCTTGGCAACATTCAGAATTAAGCTACACTGCGGCCGACTTCAGTTACATGTTCATAACGAGCGTTACTGCTGCTGCGAGGAGCCGACGGCTGTACCCGGTCGGCATTTAACGTTAGGCAAGCACATCGACAGTGTTTTCTCACTGCAGCCTACACAGTAGACAGTGTCAGCACAGCCAGCGCTCCCGATCCTCGCTGCTCGTTAAAGATTTCCAAATAGGCTTATTCTGATAAACTGGTCACATCTATGTAACGTTCTCACCCGAAGAATATTACAACTTTAAAACAGTTTGTTTTTTTTAGCTTGAAAACAGCTTTTTGGCAAGTCTAAAAATTACTACGGTAGCCGTAATCTACTTCCCTGTCTAAAACCCAGAAAGACGATTACGAAATGACGTCATGTAGAAGCGTCCGTGGAGTGACGAGCAACGCCCCGTTGACCATCACAATGCCACCTAGCGACCTGGCATGTACATTACAGCGTTTTAAAAATTCAACAGCGCTCATGTAAACGGGGAGAAGGTGTGAAGAATGTCCTGCCTTTGTTCAAATGACATGCACTAGCCATGCCGTGTGCCATTGTATATTGTTTTTGTATGTTTTGTTTGTGCTCCATACCATGTGATCATGGTCAACGAGTCACATTAAATAAATGAAAAATGAAAATGAAAAATGAAAAGGTGTGAAGGAAACGCTATTGTGTCGTTTCTTCCAGAGACTGTCCTCGTGTAAAGGGCCCCCTAGTCGTAATCAAACCCCCGATAACATTTGTTTTGGTGCCTCTAATCTGTGCTGTGCTAATCGGTACCGTACACAAAACAACACCACAAGCTAATAAATGATGTGATCAATGAAGTCACCCCCCCCCCCTCATACTAACACGATGAATGTTGTATCAGTCAGTCACCACAGTATAAATGAAAAGATCCTACGTTTGTCATTTTTAAATGGATGTTTTCAGGAGTGATGCATACCATTGATATCTACTGAATGATTAACAAACCAAAATGCAATGATGTCACGGTGATTTCTTAGAAAGGCAAAGGGATCCCTCTCTTCTTTTCCCCCCTCCCTCCCTCCCTCCCTCCCTCCCTCCCTCCCTCCCTCCCTCCCTCCCTCCTTCCACTGAGGCCTTCAGGCGTCATTAGAATCTGAGAGCAGCACAGATGAAACGGCTCGCCTGACTGTCTAGTGTGGCGGAAAATAGTGGAAAATGATACCCTTGAACTGTGTGTATATGTGTGTGTGTATATGTGTGTGTGTGTGTATATGTGCGTGTGTATATGTGTGTGTGTATATGTGCGTGTGTATATGTGCGTGTGTATATGTGTGTGTGTATATGTGCGTGTGTATATGTGCATGTGTATATGCATGTGTATATGTGCGTGTGTATATGTGCGTGTGTATATGTGCGTGTGTATATGTGCGTGTGTATATGTGTGTGTGTATATGTGCGTGTGTATGTGTGTGTGTATGTGTGCTGGTGTATATGTGCGTGTGTATATGAGTGTGTGTGTATATGTGTGTGTGTGTGTATATGTGTGTGTGTATATGTGCGTGCGAGCGAGCCAGCGGGCATACTAAGACCAACTACCTTGGAGCTAGCGGCCGGTGTCTCAGTGTATCTGCTGCTGATGGTTATTCTCCCTGAACAAGCTGACATCTTGTTGCTAGTGTGGTGGTGGTGGTGGTGGTGGTGGTGGTGGTGGTGGTGTCATTTTACAGTAGCAGCTATGCTTAGCATCCTGTTGTTTGGCATCCTGATGAGACCTTTCTATCTCTTGCACTCTTGTGACACGTCTTTTTCCTTTTCATTCCCCGGCCCTGGCTATTTTCTTTCCCTCTCTCTCTCTGTCAGACTCCAGTCAAGAGTACACTGACTCCACGGGCATCGACGTTCACGAGTTTCTGGTCAACACACTGAAAAACAATCCCAGGTATGAGACTGTGCCACGCAAGATTGATTTGGGTCTCTGTAGCTGTGAAAGTGGCACCTCTACTGCGCCAAGGAGGACACACTCATGTGTGTTCATATAGAAAAGAATTGTGTTGGGATAAGGCTGGGTACTGACGGTTGTTGGCACCGACCGAATCATGCCGGTACTACCGTTTACCAATATGTTAAAACATTTTGCCGGTAAATCTCCGTACTTTACTAGTTAATCTTAGATCATCTTTGATTCAGTAACTACAGTATACCCCTTCTATCGTCACATTATGTCTATAACTAATAATAAAGTGACTCTCTCTCTCTCCCCCTTTGCCTCGACAGGGATCGAATGATGCTGCTCAAACTAGAACAAGATATCCTGGAGTTCATTAATGACGACAAGTGAGCCATGTCTTCCCAACCACTCACGCACATTTAAATTTAGCTCTTCTAAAGTCCTCCATCCCTTTCTATTTATAGACTGCTGTGGTGGTAATGAGATAAATATGGCAAGTTTATAGTTGATATTATGGTGGTGAGTTTAGACTGACAGTTCTCTCTTGTATTTTAACCATAAGGTATTTTTGGCTGGGACTCTGTGTTCCCCTGTCACTGGGATGGTAGCATCGCTAGTGCTACGGTGTTGAAATGTATTTGGAATACTCCTGCAATAAATCCGCTTGTGCAACAGTAGAGCCAAATTAATTGTCATTGAAGTTCAGACCTTGTTTGTCAAACATTTCGGAAAGGCTAAAAAAAAAAAAAAAAAAAATCCCCTCCCAACTTATTTAATTTGTTGATTTTTTGCTGAAAAAGACTTGTACACATTATCATATTGAGACCGTTTACATCGTAACATTAAGCATCCCCCGCCACCCCCCGGTGTCTTCCAGTCTTTTGGAGCAATAATTAATTGTAGCTTCCCGTCCGTCGCCGATATGAGATGTTTTCTGACTACTATGCACTTGTTTTTTTACGGACGGCACAGTGGCTCAGTGGTTAACGCTGTTGCCTCACAGCAAGAAGGTCCCGGGTTCGAACCCCGGTCCGTCCCAGGTCCTTTCTGTGTGGAGTTTGCATGTTCTCCCCGTGTCCGTGTGGGTTTTCTCCGGGTGCTCCGGTTTCCTCCCACCATCAAAGAAAGACATGTATGTTAGGGTTAATACTCCTGTCAGTGCCCCTGGCCAAGGTACTGGCAAAAGAACTGGAGTTGGTCCCCGGGCGCTGCACAGTGGCTGCCCACTGCTCCTAGTTCTAGGAAGGTTCCTAGTAGAGGATGGGTCAAATGCAGAGGATGAATTTCCCCAAGGGGATAAATAAAGGATAACTTAACTTAACTTTTTGCCCTCTGTAGTAACCAGTATAAGAAGTTTCCACAGATGACCTCGTACCACCGCATGCTGCTGCACCGTGTGGCGGCCTACTTCGGCATGGACCACAACGTGGACCAGACGGGCAAGGCCGTCATCATCAACAAGACGGGCAACACTCGCATGTGAGTGGCTCACTGCATACGGTCTAATGTCCAGTTTCACAAATAGTGTAGTAGTTCTAGATTAGTTAAACCATTGGTTGAAGGGAAAGATTTCAAACTGACATTTGTTGATGTGGTTTCATGCATAGTGTTGCTTTTTCATGATTGAACCGGTTTGGAAGGGTAAGCACGGAGAAATGTGACCCTGGGAGGGTTCATGGATTCAAACGGGCTTAAACTCGAGCTGAAATGAACAATTACTTTTTAGCTATTTTAGATCACATCCCTGGTCATGGAGTGCACCTATTTAACAATGTATGCCCCCCCAAAAATGTCAAAAATCCAATTTCTTTGGTTTTTCACATCAAAAGTCAACCATGAATCTTGAATCTTGAATCTTGACAAAGAGCCTCCTCTACAACCTAACAGTTGTAGTTTTGTTAACCACTGCATTAAGACTCAAAATACAATTTTGGTTTTGAAAACTGTAACTCAGAAGTATCTTCTATCATCCTTCTGTCATCCATCTGTCAAATCAAATCAAATCTGAGGAAGGTTTTAATTTGGAATCTCTACACAAAATCCAACAGTTTGTTTTCAGCCACTGTTTATGCCTTTTTGCAAATCTGCATCCATGATGGAAGATTATTTACTCTACTGTATGTACTGGATTCTGTATGTTGGTTGGTAGGTTGGTATGCAGATACACTATGAGAGTGTGTTGGTAGTATGGCCCGTGTAACCATGACCTTTGTGCTCTTTCCTTCTTCCTGCAGACCAGAACAAAGGTTTTCTGAACACATTAAGGATGAGCGCAACATGGACTTCCAGAAGAAGTTCATCCTCAAGAGAGATGATGCCAGCATGGACAAGGACGATAATCAGGTACACTGCACTGCCCTCGTCTGTCCCACTTCACCCAAAATTATAGTTCAATCCAGTTTGCATACATTGACTTCACTCTACAAGGGGAGATGGGCTCCAGATCCCCCCCCCCTGAAGTGTAATTATATAAATAATAATTATAATAACTTTATAATATGGAATTTCAGAACCAGGTTACAAAGTGCTTTTACAGTGAAGTAAAACAGGTAATCCGCTTGTTCAGACGTGACATTTCCGATAATACTGTTTCTGGGTCCAAGCCTCCATTTTCAACATGCTGCAGTGCCATGTTTGAATAGATCGGAGTCAAAAAATGTATTCAGTTGTCATACCGCTTTCCTTGTGACGATAAATAGAAGGGGAAATGGCCGCAGTTGATAAGGTAAGTTACAATTCTTAAACCAGAGGTTTTCAAAGTTGGAGGCGGGCCTCCCCAGGGGGGCTCCGAACAGTTTCAGGGGAGGCACAGTGATTTTACATTATCACGGTGATTACATTCGTGATTACATTAACTATCAAAAAGCTATCAAATCACATAGAATAGTCTAAATGTGCGTGATTTGGTTAAAGCATTGGTTCCCAAACTGCTGTCCATGGTGCGCTAGAGCATTGGCATTTTTTTTCTTTGTTCTTTTTTACAGACAACAGTTTATACACATACACATTAACCGCACACACAAACACACACACACACATGCACGCACGCACGCACGCACACACACGGCCCACGGAGCTCAGCACATAACTCTGCTGAGAGCTACAGGTGCAGGTTAATAATGTATTTAATTGACTCTGACATTCAAGGTAGGCTTACAGCACAAGCAGTAACAGACGTGGATGGATATAGAGCTGCAGCAAGCCAGTCAAAAAGATACGTTTCCCTCCATTTGATGAGTTATAAATAACCAGTAAAAAAAAATTACCAACAAAACCACAGTCATGTTGCACCAGGATAAAAATATAATTCAATACTGATTTAATGAAATTCTAAAATGACTGATGGAGAGAGGGGCTCCAAGATTATCCCTGGATATCCATAGGAACCACCACTAGCAGGGTTTCATTTTGAAAGCCTAAATTGTATTATATATATGAAAGATTTCTACATACAAATTCACCAATTCGAACAGATTGTTGTCTAGAAACGAATGAAGCAAAACAAAGTTTGTCGCCAGTGGGTGCTAATGTTAGCTAGCTAGCTAACCTAACCTGATTGCTAACCTGATACTACCATAATACACTCACCAAGCACTTAGGAACACCTTACTAATAACGTTACTGGGTAGGTAGTGGTACTATATCAGCTTTCAGCTCTGTGTCAACCGGTTACCAAAGTGACATCCGCTTCAAGGATTGATGTGCATTTTGAGATGCTTTTCTGCTCACCACAGTTGTAAAGAGGTTATCTGAGTTACTGTCACCTTTCTGTCAAGCTCCAACCAGTCTGGCCATTCTCCTCTGACCTCTCTCATCAAGGAGTTTGCATTCGCAGAACTGCTGCTCACTGGATCTTTTTGTGTTTTTCGCCACCATTCTGTGTAAACTCTAGAGAGGCTGTTGGGCGTGGAAATCCCAGGAGATCAGCAGTTTCAGAAATACTCAAACCAAACCAATACTCATCATCTGGCGCCAACAGCCATGCCACGGTCAAAGTCACCGAGAACACATTTGTTCCCCCATTCTGAAGTCTAGTCGCGTGTGCGCACGTGCAGTATGGCGTTAAGGATGTCCAAATTCATTTGTAGATTCTTGGTTTAAAATTTCCATTTAGCATGTCCACATTTCCTCTATAGAGACTGTGTGTGCTTGTTTACACACAAAATGTACCGTAGTTAAATTGCCCACAGATGTGAAACAAGCAGCAGTAGCCCTTCAGCTAGATTTGAATTTGGCAAATGCCACTCAAATTTTCATCCAAGTGAAGGGTACCAAAAATTCTGCATTATTTGCAAGATCAACACATTACAGGTTTTCTGTATGCAAAATGTTTTTGTTGAATTGCTGCTGAGAAAATCAAGGTAGTTGATAAATATATACATTATTTGTGATTCCTGACTCTATCCGTGGTGCTTCATGTATGTATGAATTTAAATGTTTTCATTGACATCTACCTGAGTATTCTGCATTGGAATTACATTTGACACATGGTGTTGTTGCTTTGCTGTTTTTTTGGTTGATTTTGGATGATTAGTGAGGTTATGTTCAATATCTGTGTTGTCGTCCCAAATGGCAGATCCGTGTGCCGCTGCAGGACGGGCGGCGTAGCAAGTCCATCGAGGAGCGAGAGGAAGAGTATCAGCGGGTACGAGACCGGATCTTTGCCCGAGAAGTAAGTGTAGGACCTCAACTGGACAGATTAACGCTCAAAGTCACAAGCCATGTTCTGACCCATTAACCGCTCCCCCTCCTGCTCTCTTGACTAACAACGCATAACTCTGTACGGGCCCGACGAGAGATAGGCGTAAGAAATGACAATCCTTACACACAGTATTTCTTCCTCAGAAGAGTGAGGGACCGTAATGTTGCAATGCTGTTTAAATTGAAACACGGTAGTCTCGATGCTAAATCCCTGTGATGTCAACTTGAGAAGTTTTGAAAATGCTGATCTGCGAAAGGTTTAGCTTTAGGCCTACGTGCTTCTGGTTGGATGGATGAACGAAGCTATTCGTAATGTGCAGGTGTCTTTTTCTTTACAGTCCTCTCAAAATGGATACATCAACGACAACAGGTAAGATGATGCATCCTACTGGCGACTCTATTGTGTGCACTTTATAAGACCGAGACGTCCCGCCCCCCCTAAGGTTATATAGTCTGCTTGTCAGACTTCAATTATAAAGGTAGGGAGCACATAAAGCCATAACGATAGAAGTCTTAACAGAATATATTATCTATACAGACATTAGGACCACTTACAGTAATCTAGTTCTTCACAAAGTTCACTTCATGCAATATCTTGTGATCTTGTATCCCGTAAGGAGTATTAAAAAAACAAACACCATAGTTGTTTATTTATTTTTATTTTATTTTGAGCTCCAGCCAAATTCTCAATATTAATTTGTTATGTTCTACTCCTATGTTAAGTAACTTGTAGTGGAAAAGCATTTTCTCTGAATAAAGGTTAGCTAGCACGGGCAGCTACAGTACAGTCAGCCTCCCTCCCCAGCCCCCCCTGACTGTTTGAGAATGAAAGATTATGAGACAATATGCTGAGAGGGAGAGAAAAAGAAGCGTGGGCCTTTCAAAAGTCAAAGTTTCTGCTTTGTGTGCATTTTTTCCCAGGGGTAAAAGTTCTGCTCTATGCCTACCTCAACCCCCCCCACCCCACCCCTCCTTCTCTCTCACCCCCCCCCCCCCCCCCAACCCTCCCCATCAACCCTCTCCCCTCTTCTCCAATCCAGTCCTGTAATCCTAGCATTTTTCTCCCAATGTTAACCCCAACAGACTTTCCACTGAGGGCTACTCCTCTAGCTCTCAAAAGCGGAGGCAGATCTTTAGGTACTGGTGGTGCTGCTGACTTTGACTTGTGTGTTCTGTTGACATGCCCATCATTCTGAAAAGTGGTTTGGTGGTGGTGGTGATGGTGATGGTGGTGACTTGACTTGTGGTGGTGTTTTCTCTTTGCTTGGCGTTAGTCTGCTGATTGATGGCTATTCCAGCGCTGCACCGTGGGGCTTCCCATGGGCCCATGCATGGCTGCTTTGTGGTTTCACTGGGGGACTGATTGAACCAACTTGCCCTTCCACTCTCATCCACCGTCACTACATTTTTATTATGCAGTAATTGCATTGCTTCCACCACGATACTTTGTGTTTTGTGGATGATTTGGTCTTCTGGTTTTTGTAACCATGTCACCTGTTGCATAGTAGCACTGTAGCACTGTAGCACACAAATGTAAGTAATACCTTTTAGTGCTTTCGACATTGACTTTTGAAATTGAACTGAAATAAATAAGTGCTGCATTTTGTGATGGATTTATATTTTTTTATTTGTAGGCTTAGGGTACTCAAAATCACATGTTATCATGTTTCCTTCAAAGAGTGCAACACCATATTCGCTTGATTATTTGTTTCTTTTCACTGTGTAAAGGTACGTTATACTTTCAGTTGTTGGCCATTGGTTGTGCACACATACGCTTCCTCTGCATGTATAGGAGATTTTTTCAGATTAGTTTTTAGCTGCAAAAATCATTTGTCATGTTTTTTTTGCAAACGTGTTTCTTATATAGTTGTAAGAGTTTTTTTTTTTATATATATATCTGAAACCATTAAACCAACCAGTGAATTGATATCCACCCTTTCACCTCTTGCAATTCCTTTTATTTGCACTGCTTGCATAGATTTCAGTTTGATTAGAGTGACTGCTCTTGAGATCTAGGGTTCATCAGGGTTTTAAACTGATTATTACATTGTTATAGTTCTCTTTGTAAGATAAAGTGTTTTAGCAGCACAGGCTGCTGTATTGAACAGCCAGAATAATTGAAATTTCTTTTGGGGTTCATTTATCAAGACACACAAACATGTCAGTGAAGACCGAGAGACTTGTAAGTTGTAAATAATATATAATCTAAAATTTTCCAAATAACAGCAAGCATATTGTACATACCGTAGTAGACTGTAGCAGTCATTTCTACAGTAGACTTTGAATACATGCCACAATTGATATATGTTTTACATTTTGGATCTTTATGTTCGTGTTTTCACATTTCGCTCACATGAAAATAATACACATTAATATAGAGTATAATCATTATATTTGATGATAAACCTACTAGTAAAGAACACATGTCAGTAAACTGTTAGAAAAAATAATGATATTTTAGTGAGACCTTAATCAATCTGTCTAATAAAGACCGAGTGATAAAAGCGCATAAGAAAAAGAACAGCTTGGCTTCCTGTGTGTGCGTGTGTGTGAGAGATGAGAGGAGACGTGCTGTGAGAGATACAGGGGAGATGGAATATCACGTGATGAGCAGCAGAGTGCCTCCTCCTCATCTTTGTGTGTCGAGCAAAGCGAACACGGTGCGCCGTGCAGAGAAGAGCACCCGCCCTTCCTTCAAATAGGCCGTGCACAGAGAGAGAGAGAGCGTGCTTAAAATAGATCCTCTCATTAATTACAGTCTCTCTGAAATATTTATCAAGTGCTGCCACCTTCAAACACCACTCACTATCGCTTGGCTTCCACGGCCCGCTCCCACCTCCTCCCCGTTCTCCTCGTGGAGATTCCACAGAACCATCCTCCATACCACTTTAACTCATCTTCACTCTTGTTCTCCACCTGAGCCTACTGTTCATCTCCCCCCTTCCACCCGCTTCTCAGAGGATGCAAACAAATATGAACGGTTTACACAGCTGACTTGGCTTTTTTTTCCTCTGCTCTTCAATGTAGACTTGTAGTACTCTGTTGGTCTACAAGGCTTGTTACCCACATACAGTAGATTGCACAGCAGCATATGTATTTGGAACACACACACACACACACACACACACACACACACACACACACACACACAATGTATATATATTGTGTGTGTGTATATTGTATAATATATATATACAGTGTATATATATATATATACATACATACATATACACACACACACACAAACAGGTGTTTGTGCAAATATCACAAATATCATCACATCATGAATTGGAACAGTAATCTTAATGGTCATTGGTAAACCCAGCCAACCTGTGATGATGGAGGGCTTTCCCAGAGTGATGTTACACTAGTCTCATCATTGTTTTGTTTTTTTATCCAGGGTGACAGCATGACATTCACAACAACACACCACAAAGGCAATGAGTGTGTATTGAGTTGAAAAACAACAACAAAAAACAACAAAGAAACATATAGAGGCAATTTACACCTAGTATTACAGTAACGTGCGTTTTCTGCCATCAGATTGCAATCAGATAGCGCTTGACCACGTTAGCCTGATTTCTTTACACCTGGCATTAGCATGCGTTTTGGGTGATCAGATTGCAATCTGATTGCAATCTGATCACCCCAAATGGGTGTCCCCTCAATCCGCATACAGTTGCTGTATGCAGATTGAGAGGACACATTGCATTCACCCTTGTGTTCAATGTGTACACAATGCATCGCCTGACCACCTCCGGAGGTGGTTTGGCCGATCAGGTTGTGTCTTGGGGGCGTTTACACCTGTACTTTCAAGTGGTCGAGCACAATCTGATTGCAATCTGATGACGGGTCACAGGAAACACATGTTAATGCCACGTGTAAATTGCCTCATTGTGGTGAACCAGTGCTCGCAAGTGGTTATTTCATAGACAGTGTGTGTGAGTTTGAGTGTTTATTTATATCCCGTCTTAATGTACGGCGTGTGTGTGTGTGTGTGCGTGTGCGTGTGCGTGTGCGTGCGTGCGTGTGTGTGTGTGAGAGACAGTGTGTGAGTCCGTTTTTTTATTTTATGTCTATGATATGGTGTGTTCAATATATACTGTGTGTGTGTGCGTGTGTTGTGTGTGCGTGTGCGTGTCTATATGAACTGTATAACATTGATTGTTTGTGTGTCAGACTCATGGACCTTTGTCTCATTCAGTGTCACTCTAATCCAGTATCTTCTCTCACCCTGGTCGGTGTTGATGCATGTGTGTTCTCTCCTGTGAATGGGTTTGCGTGGGTGTGTGCTTGTACAGTATGTGTGTGGTGGGGATAATGGCGTGGGGTGGTTTGTTGCCTGATTTTGTATTGTGGTTCCACTCAACCAGCCAACGTGCATCCGTGTTGAATGCCCCATCGTAAAAGCCTGTCACCACTGTACGTCCTCTCTCTACCTGTTGATGACCTTACTGTGCTCCTCTGCTCTCCCCCCCCTCTGTCCTCTCCTCCTCTCCTCCTCTGCCTTCTGCTGTCCCTCTCTCTGTTTCTGTCTCTGCTTCCTCATTCTGTACACCTCTATCTCTCCTTCTTCCTCCCCTCCTCTCCTCTCCTCTCCTCTCCCCTCCCCTCCCAGGGGGAACCGTGAGAGTACCAGCCGGGCGTCCAGCAGCCGCCAAAGCAGCACCGACAGCGACATGAAGTGCCTGGAGCCGCGGCCCTGGAGCAGCACTGACTCGGACAGCTCCAACCGCACCCTGCGGCCGCCGGTCACCAAGGCCAGCAGCTTCTCGGGCATCTCCATCCTGACCAGAGGGGATAGCCTGGGCAGCTGCAAGAGCTCCCAGGGCAGCTGCAGAGGCTCACGCTCTGGTGAGGACCGGGGGGGTGGCTTTGGCGTATGGTGTGAACGAACGCTAAGTTAACGAGGCTCGCATTAGCTAACTTGCTGCTGAAACATTAGCTGACTTTTTCCTGCTGATTATCACTATTTTAGTGAAGCAAGTACAACAACAGATAATTACAAATGGGTTATGGTCATGGTTATGGGCCAGGTCTGTATGACAAAACTAGCCCAATTGCCAATCAAAACTAGCCCAACGGCCAATAAAACTAGCCCAATACCAGAACTCAAAATATGACTGCAAAACCATATACCATATAACACTTTTAAAGTCCAACAATGTTGCTATTATTGCCATATTGTAATATCTAAAAAGTAACACCATAAATGTTTAGTGTGCCAACATTCAAAGCAGTTTTCCCTAAACAGATGTTTTACCTCGGTCATAAATATGGCCTTGTGTAATTAGATACAGCAGGGTTCTCACCTGTTTGTAACTTAAAGCCCACTTCTGTTTGGGATTACATTTTTGAGGACCACCTTCCCAAATAAATGAGAGCGAGAGAGAAACATGCCCAAAAAAGTATTAAAAAATAAATAAACTGCGCTGTAAATATGTGTTATGCCACTATCAGCTGTGTGCTGATATTCAAATGTACAGTAACTGGTCATTGAAGTTATGCATTTTAATTTGACATTTTTATTGATGTATGTTTAGCTACCACAGTGTGTAGAAATAGGGAAAGAAAAAGGGTGAGAATAACATATTTTCATTGAGATATCTTGATGTGAGAGGTCAAGGGACGGGTTTGAAAATGTGTATCTGTATCAACACTTATAGGCTAAGGGGATGGCTGATTATGCCATGCTACTAAAAAACAGTCAAGAGTGTCTATGCTACAGTACTTACAAAACAATATGTCACCTAGCATGCTGCAGACAACTAAGCCATGTGAACCTTCAATAGACCAGCAACTATGCTACATGTACCAACAGACAGAACAGCCATACTACCTGCAAACCATATCTAAAGATAACAAGCCAACATATAATTCAGAGCAATCAATATACTGTAGTTGCAACCACGCCACTCACAAACCAGAGCGACCATGCTACTGCTGACTACTAGAATGCTATAAGAACAAGTGAACAAGCCAACTATTAGTAAACAATGTCAGCTACTGTACCATGCTACAAATGAACACTGAACAAACGACAAAACAAACTTTTGCCAGACCCACCGACTGGCTGCCGTTGGCACTTCAGACATACCCCTCACTGTCCGATTTAAGCTGTGCCAACAAATGCCTCGTAGTCTTAAAATGGACTTGGCTACAAACCCTTGGCATCCAACCCCTCCAGGGGTGTAGTCTAGGCTTTCAACCCCACTATTCCACCTCTGCTACTGTACCAACTCCTATACTGTACCTAAGCATGTTCCTTTCATATGCCTCATTTACTGCACAGTCCAATGGCATGAAGCTCAATAAAACACACTATCTATCCACTGTGTTTCTGACCACCACTAAAAGTCTGGCCTCTCTAGCTAGTAGCCAGTGCTCACCATGTCCTGTAAATCTATTGCCATTTGTGGGTTTCTGCCCCACCCTCAGTTAACCAGAATATAAGCGACTGGAAGTGTCCCGACCTACCCATTGACCGAGACTTTGGTGAGATGGTAGCACAATATCGGTTGCAGCAATAATAAAAAAGAAAAAATACTTGCACGGCTGCTAACTTACCTGGAAGGAATCAGACTAAATAGTATTTGAAGATGGGTTGTATTATGAATGCTAAGTGCTAGTGTGGGTGCCAGATAGTTGGGGTTTGCCACATACGACAATACAGCAAGTACTAGAAAGTTTAGACAATAACAGCAATGTGTCCAAAAATCAATTTACTATACTTTTTGTGTCATTGAAATTTTGAAATTACCTGCAGGTTAACGCAAACAGGAATTATTTGCAACTCTCGTTTGACTCAGGTCAAAGATAACTGAACTTTAGAAAGATGTGTTGGCCGAATATTAACTTGAGTTTGCCCTCTAGTGGTCCAAAATACACGTTGTAGAATTAGAGGGTGATACAAGAATGATTACAGGCACATACTAACACCCTGAACTCATTTATTCTCTTACTGCTATCACATTGTTTTGATAGGGAACTTGTAGTGGGTTCATCATTTTTCTGAGCGTGGGGGAAAAAAAGACAAATAATTAATTAAATTGTGTCTAATTATGTCTTTTCTCCACATCTCCAGGCCTTCCCCTGGTCAGTCCTGATATGTGTCCCCAGGCCCCAGCTCCCCAGTCCAGCCGTAGCCTGCTTCCCTGTCCATCTCTGCAGCCACAGCAGCAGCCACAGCCCCCTCCTCAGACCGCCCTGCTGCCCACCCCACAGCAACACCCCATGGGCAACCACATGATGGCCCAGGTGAGGCTTGGGGCCATCCCCCCCATCCCTGTTTGAGCCAACTTAAAATGTCTCGATATATTGCCTGTGTATAGACCAAATCACCGTGACGTCACCATGTAAACAACATTTACTTCCGGGTACCACTTCGGGAAGGCGCCAGGTTTAAATTTGCGTGTTGTCAAATAAATGCTGTCAAACTCTCTTTGTTTTCGGCCGACTACTTTCAATTTAAATGTTCAAACGGTTGGTAAACATGCTTGTCCGACGTATCTAGCCTTTCTTCTGGGTTTGTTTTATGTAGTGTTAGCTAGCTAATAACGTTTGTTTACAACTGTCAAACTCGCTGTTTTTTTGCAGACTCGTTAACATTACGTTACAGACAGAGGCTACTGACGCCGCTCGGATACAGCTCGGAACCCGGATGTTGTAGCTGTAGTAAAGCCTGTGCCGCCGAATCCAGAGTTCTCTTTGCTCATGTTTGCCCTTTGCAGAGGGAATTTAGAATAATCCAAATCTTGACCCGCTCTTTATGGTCACTGGACACCCAACAACACAACACGAACGAACCATTTTTGTCTTCTTTGTCTGTTTTTGTCTTCAACACGTCAGTTTGTGCGGAGGTAACCGGAACCAGGGGTAACCGGAAGTAAATGTAAACATCCCCGGTGATTTGGTCTATTGTGCCTCAGTAACTGAGGTGGACAAGAAGATGTTGTGAGTGATTCTTCATCCGCACTTTGCTTCTGGCAAAGGCCATACTGTAAGAACACGGTACTCTCAATTACAACTTGTAAAGGACATCTGATGATGACACCCTGTGTTACTTTCCTCAGTAGTAGCAATTTATTGTATATACAGTCTTATTTCATAATATTCTGGAATGAAACATGTTTCCACACCTGTCAATTTCTTCCATTAATAACTTTTCCTCTGTGTTCTAACCCAAGTCTTTCCTGTGTCTTCATTTATTTCTACCCATCTGGCTCTCCCAACTCCTCTTCTTCTCCCTCGCTTGGTCCCACCTCTGCCTTTCTTTTCTCCACCTTCATGTCCTCACTCTTCCTGCTGGTGTGTATAGCCGGTGGTGTCGCTACAGCCCTCTCAGCCTATCTCCTACTCCAGCCCTTCCTGCCCCCAGGTCCTACTGCCCGTCTCTCCTCCCCAGTACACAATGGTACTTGCAGCTTCTCACTCTACCTTGATTTACTTTTAAGACTACATGATCATTCTAAAGCCCATTGCAATTAGGTAGTTAGGGTGTACTCTATGGCCCAGGAGCTACTTAACAACCTCATTCAGTTGGGCAGTGCTGTATTGTAACGGTGGCTCTTGTACCGTACTCTCATAATCTGCCCTTATTTACTATGGTTAGCTAATACAGTACATTTGTGTACTGACGACAATGGACACACACACACACATACTGTATAGATGATACATGATGGATTGATTGATTGATTTTATTATGGATATAAAATACAACACAAACCGAAAGGATAAACATGTAAAAGTGTGACGTGACCACTTATTTCCAACATGGTCCCTGGTCTTAATCAAAGTGAATAATGTAATTGAATGGGGCAATAACTCAGCATGCTCATCATTTTTACGCGACAGTAACTTGCACCCAACTTCCTACTAATCGTTTCTGCTTCACAATAAAGCCTACAGTACAATGGCTACTGTATTACCATCACTCAATGTACACAATGTTAATGGCAACACAATTATTACTCGAATATCAGACAACAGCAGTGCTTGTGACACAGCAGGCAACACACTACAGCCGAGCAGAGGAACAAACAGAAGGCTAACAAACATGTACTCGCGTTGGATTCAAAATAGGAAAGAGTGTGTCGTTTCTTCTTTGTCAATATTTGCACGACACATCTCAGCACCGTGGCTCATAGTAAACTTTCTTCTAGGCGAGCTCCTACGCTGTCCTGATGGTCCGGATTTTCATTGAATTACTGTTCTTACCAACACCAGCTCTCAGCTCTGCAGCTCACTGTCTGTGGCTGCTGCCTAGTCTCGTAGTAGCCCATATTACGTCTGGAACAAGACTCTTGAAAAGTGGTTAATGCCCGCCCCCCCCCCCCCAAGACAAAAAAAGAGGCATGGCAGACATGGGAATTGACAAACCGCACGACGATTTGTGTCTGCGGAACCCCGAAATGTGACTTGTGATTCAGACCCTCCGTCGCTGGAAGCCTGCTGACGTAGGAACGTTGGGTCTGACTGACCACGTGAGACTAGCTGCTGCCAGCAGCCCGCTGGCTGTTTGAAGGCAAGGTGCGTTTGTTTTGTCGTGCGGCGCGTGCCGGTGGTGGTGTGGAGTTAGTTTACTGTGTTAAGCACAGTGATTGACCTGAAGGACCCCGCCCAGCCAAGGAAACCTAGAGACTCACACCTCACATGAGTTGGCTGTGCATGTGGAGAGAGAAAGAGAGGACACCAATTAACGATGGCAACGATTGAAGCTTCAACGCTTCGAAGCATTAGAGTCAGCCTTAATTACAATTAACCTATAGCAGGGAAAATGTTGTTATAATCCAGATTTCATCACAATGGTAATTTCCTACTAGGGATGGGGCTGATCCGATCCAGTATCGGGTGCCGATATTGGCACTAATTCACGGATCGGATCAGATCGGAATCGTAAAAAATAAATTCCAGCGCGGGCCGCACAGGCCGTAATTTGCCCATGTATAATAGTATCCCTCTTTGCCTTGTATATTTTCTTAATTTTGTCTGCATTTTGCAAGGTATATTTAAAAAAAAAATCTTTAATTGGCCAAATCTTTGCCTATACTGTATATTCAAGAAAGATATTGGTATCGGCATAATATCGCTATCGGCAGATATCCAAATTCAGGTATCGGAATCGGATCGGAAGTGAAAAAAGTGGATCGGTGCATCCCTATTTCCTACTCAAAGCCGACCAATAACATTCTTCCATCCCTCCCAGGGAGAAGAGCTGCCTCCTCAGTTCAGCCAGATGACGCTGAGTCGGCAGGGCTCCAGTGAGAACCCCGAGCCTCCGCCCATGTACCAGCCCCCTCCCACTGTGCTGTCCCAGCACCCTCCACCTCAGACGGGCTACATCATGGCCACCACTGCTCAGCCTATGGCCCCTCCGTCTGGCTACCAGCCCACCACTGGACACCCCCACCCTCCACCCCCACCACCTCCTCCATCCCAGCCCGTCATGCAGGCCCCTCCGCCTCCACAGAGCTACATGCAGCCCCCTCCACCCCAGCAGGTACGGAACTCTCTCCACAGGTCGCAACAGAAGATAACCAGAGCCGTATAATAGAAGAGTTCCGACATCTCCATTCACTCCAATGGACCAGTTTTTTTCCAGGAAGTAGAAAGTGGAACTCTTGAGTTAAAAAAAAGCAGCACTGTCGAGTTGCAGCAAAATAGACAGTTTGTGTTGTACTTTGAAAGGGTTTTTCATCCCTTGAATCAAATTGTACATTATCAGCTTTATTTTAGCATGCAAAAGTAGCGCGAGACCCATTCCTGGCTGTTCATTGGCTAATGAGTCTCGCATTTTGGTCCTCCGCTGACGCCACTCTCTTACTAGAGGACACTAAAGATAACAAACCTAGCTGAAATGGTTTTTCAAAAATAATTGCTTTTTTTTTTTTTTATCTGGTTAGAGTAGCAGATGGCAGGGGTTTACCTCAACAACATTACTGTGTGCGATGGCATCCGGTAAATTGTTCTTCATAGAAAAATATACTAAATGCTCACCAATTTTGCTGTAACTGTCAAAGCTCTTTGTATTGCACTCTTTTGTATTGTCATATGTGGCAAACACCACCCATTTAGCATTTTGTAGGCTTAAACGTACCCTAAAATATGTTGTGGTTACTGTTGTCTCCAGGTCTGCCATAGAAATCTAAACTCAATCAAGTTTTTGAAAGGGGGTGACCAGGGTTGCTGCCATGTGAAAGATTTCCCACACCGGTGGCATCAGGCATTTTAAAATAGAGGATATTTGTCGCGTCAATATGTGTTTTTTCCTCTTCTCTTTGTGTGTGTTTCTGGCTTTCTTCCACTGTGAAGATAATACCACCTCCTCAGCTGAACTCCTCTCTGACGCGGCCGTCAAGCTAGTCACCGAGCGTGGAGATTATATCTGCCGCGAAAAGTTCATTTATTCAGGTGGGGTCGTCACGTCGTAGCAGACTTCTACCTGTTTATACTGCTCTCAGAATAAGCTAGGTGAGCTCAGCTCACTGAGCTATGTATCTTGTCACTGCTGCTACTTGATATAAACAAACGAGTTGGATTCACTTGAGCACTTTTTTACTCACTTGGGTTGAAATTAGGGAAGAATGTGTAGTTTAGTTTCTTTTTTCCTGACATTTTCACAAGACAAACCTCTGAGCTCCACGGCTCAGACTACCCTCTGTGCTGCTTGGCATTTGAATGTGTGTTTGTTTGTCGCCCCGGCACGTCCCGGCGGTGTGGAGTTTGCCGTGTTTAATCACTGTGATTAAGCCCGAAGGACACCGCCCCCTGCTGGGAAACTAGAGTCCGTCTCACGAAGCTAAACCTGACTAAGTTTGACATCACTGAGTGACTGACTCGGACGCACTGCACGAATTGAATTTGGCGTGTGTCGCCCTGCGCCATAGGGGGGGGGGGGGTGACTGTGTCGGTGGGCAAATACTGTATTCGGTGTACGCCCAACCACCGTGTAACACCGGTAACACCGACTACCACGGCAAGCCTTAGTGGAAACCTTCAGACTTGACGGTACCTTTCTTATGTAAACTTGTACCAAGTGAGCCAGATCTCTCAGACTTGAGTGCGAAGTGCAATGTCAGTGCTATGATTCCTGTGATGTCGCAGTGGTGGAGTCTGATCTTCTCACTCGGAACAGAAGAACACCATGCATCACCTTCTGCTGACCTTCACAAGCTTGGTCTCACAAGCCAGTGAGCTGGATTGTCACATTCTTCTGATTGCAGCAGAGGTGGTGACAATCTCGAGGTTTCTCACTCGTTTTCTCACTCACACACCCTCTTCCTTCCCTCCCTTTCGGCTCTCGCTTCTCAATCCATAATGTATTTATTAGAATTCATTGCAGGAGAGATAAGAGGGCTGGAGTGAATTGAGCAGTCTGCCCCCGGTGGGGGAAATGAGGCGCTGTAACGCAGCTCTGGGGCCAAGATGGAGAGGATGTTTTTAGTCGTTTAGTTCCACACGCAGCCCCCTTAAAGCAGCTGGTCCATTAGAGCGTGCCCTCCAAATCACTAGACAATTAGACCAGCCCAGAGCCACGGTCTGTCTTAGACCAGCCCAGAGCCACAGTCTATCTTAGACCAGCCCAGAGCCACAGTCTATCTTAGACCAGAGCGTGCCCTCCAAATCACTAGACAATTAGACCAGCCCCAGAGCCACAGTCTGTCTTAGACCAGCCCAGAGCCACAGTCTATCTTAGACCAGCCCAGAGCCACAGTCTATCTTAGACCAGAGCGTGCCCTCCAAATCACTAGACAATTAGACCAGCCCAGAGCCACAGTCTGTCTTAGACCAGCCCAGAGCCACAGTCTATCTTAGACCAGAGCATGCCCTCCAAATCACTAGACAATTAGACCAGCCCAGAGCCACAGTCTGTCTTAGACCAGCCCAGAGCCACAGTCTGTCTTAGACCAGCCCAGAGCCACAGTCTGTCTTAGACCAGCCCAGAGCCACAGTCTGTCTTAGACCAGCCCAGAGCCACAGTCTATCTTAGACCAGCCCAGAGCCACAGTCTGTCTTAGACCAGCCCAGAGCCACAGTCTGTCTTAGACCAGCCCAGAGCCACAGTCTATCTTAGACCAGAGCGTGCCCTCCAAATCACTAGACAATTAGACCAGCCCAGAGCCACGGTCTGTCTTAGACCAGCCCAGAGCCACAGTCTATCTTAGACCAGAGCGTGCCCTCCAAATTACTAGACAATTAGACCAGCCCAGAGCCACAGTCTGTCTTAGACCAGCCCAGAGCCACAGTCTGTCTTAGACAGCCCAGAGCCACAGTCTGTCTTAGACCAGCCCAGAGCCACAGTCTGTCTTAGACCAGCCCAGAGCCACAGTCTATCTTAGACCAGCCCAGAGCCACAGTCTGTCTTAGACCAGCCCAGAGCCACAGTCTGTCTTAGACCAGCCCAGAGCCACGGTCTATCTTAGACCAGCCCACAGCCACAGTCTGTCTTAGACCAGCCCAGAGCCACAGTCTATCTTAGACCAGCCCAGAGTCACAGTCTGTCTTAGACCAGCCCAGAGCCACAGTCTATCTTAGACCAGCCCAGAGCCACAGTCTGTCTTAGACCAGCCCAGAGCCACAGTCTGTCTTAGACCAGCCCAGAGCCACAGTCTATCTTAGACCAGAGCGTGCCCTCCAAATCACTAGACAATTAGACCAGCCCAGAGCCACGGTCTGTCTTAGACCAGCCCAGAGCCACAGTCTATCTTAGACCAGAGCGTGCCCTCCAAATTACTAGACAATTAGACCAGCCCAGAGCCACAGTCTGTCTTAGACCAGCCCAGAGCCACAGTCTGTCTTAGACCAGCCCAGAGCCACAGTCTGTCTTAGACAGCCCAGAGCCACAGTCTGTCTTAGACCAGCCCAGAGCCACAGTCTGTCTTAGACCAGCCCAGAGCCACAGTCTATCTTAGACCAGCCCAGAGCCACAGTCTGTCTTAGACCAGCCCAGAGCCACAGTCTGTCTTAGACCAGCCCAGAGCCACGGTCTATCTTAGACCAGCCCACAGCCACAGTCTGTCTTAGACCAGCCCAGAGCCACGGTCTATCTTAGACCAGCCCAGAGCCACAGTCTGTCTTAGACCAGCCCAGAGCCACAGTCTGTCTTAGACCAGCCCAGAGCCACGGTCTATCTTAGACCAGCCCAGAGCCACGGTCTATCTTAGACCAGCCCAGAGCCACAGTCTGTCTTAGACCAGCCCAGAGCCACGGTCTATCTTAGACCAGCCCAGAGCCACAGTCTGTCTTAGACCAGCCCAGAGCCACAGTCTGTCTTAGACCAGCCCAGAGCCACAGTCTATCTTCGTCACAGTCAATCTAATGGAGCATAGCGGGTTGACCCAACTCAAATCAGGTGCACATCTTACATTGTACATACTGACTACATTGCAACCCAACACACTTTCCTATATCTTTTCCCACACCTTTCCATCCCTGTACTCTGACTGATACTAACACTTTTTATTTCGTAGCTCCTCCAAGCTGTGATCCGTTTGGACACGGCCTCGTTTTTCCCTCTTCTCACTCGGCCTACACACCTGTACAGTGCATCCTCCTCGTGCTGTGATAGTCACACCTGTAACAGCCTGGCCAAGCAAGATGCACAGTGTTGTTTGCTGTGTGGGTGGTCGACAATGTAACAGCAGTGCAAATATTGACACGCCTGCAGCGTGTCGACTGGCTGAATGTTGTCATGTGCTGTATATATACAGATGAAGGTGGAGGCAGCAACTATCCATCCTCCTAACTAGGGATGTTCATTTTGAAAAATTTCCATAATCGAAAATCGGGAAAATTAACGATCAATTATCGATTATCGATCATATTAATAATAATATTTTTTAATATATATATATATATATATATATTTTTTTTTTTACAAAATGAATGCCTATGGCAGAAAATACGAAAGACAACGTGTTCTCCTCAATGAACTCTTTATTTCAATGTGTCTCCTCTCCAACACTCTGCTGTCCCCGGCGCATGCCGGTGTGAATTCCCCATGTTTAAAACAGTTTTGTTGGCACAAAGGCCCGTGCCCAGCCAGAAAACTAGAGACTATATGAAGCTCCACCTCACGTTAGTCGGCTGTGCAATGGAGTGGGGCGAGTCCACAAAA
>NC_139649.1:12900216-12922716 GCF_964638095.1 Poromitra crassiceps | reverse complement strand
CAAAGATCTTATATACGGAAGATGAACACTCCAACTTACTTCATTGACAGCTAGATCCACATTTTTCTTCTCAACGGCTTCCTTGTTTTGCTCGGGGGTACAAAAAAACTTTTAATTGGTTATTTTTTACATTTGTTGTGTGCACAGCCCACCACACATAAAACAAAAACATAGCTTTTAGCTATGTTTAATTCAAGGAAAATGATGCTCGTCTATGGGAGTGAACGGAGCGATTTCCCCCCGTGATGGGCGTGGCCTATTTCATGCAGTGTCTCTATGGATGGGGGCAACGTGGAAGAGACCACTCCCAACAGGATGAAGAAATGTTTCATCATGAGATACAGGTGATCACTGTGAACAGCTTTGTATTGAGTTGCACTGGCCTTTTCCCTCTAAGGGGACAAGTTGACCCAAACCACGCGAGCATTCAGGCTTGTACAGGTTTTTCCTATCATTTGTCACCCATCAGTACATACTGTACAGTATATTGACACACACACACACACACACACACACACACACACGCACACACACACACACACACACGCACACTTGAAAACACATTTAGAGAGAAGAGAATAATAAGGATAAGGATACGCATCACCATTATGAAATGCAATGAATGGCACAGGGACTGATGTTGGCTTTGATAAGAAAAACGATCATAGATTACAGCGTTTTGGGGGTGTCATGTCATTTCTTAAAGCAGTGTTGGTCAAAGTGACTTCTCAGGTTTTATGAATTTGTACAGACACAAAAGCAGTTTGAAGGAATACAGGGACACGCTGGACCCCTCCCTCCCCTCCCCTACCCACCGAGCCAGTGGCAATCTGCACGTAGCTGATTGAACAACTCCCTTGGTTCAAACTTTGCCTCAATTGGTCGCATGCCCAAGTGACCAAATTTACTTTGAAAGCAAAATGTCAAAGCAATGTGCTACAGCTACAGTATCAATACTGCAGAGCTTCTAGCATAGTGTGTTAGTCATATGCTCATCCAGCATGGGGGTTACTTTTTGCCGAATTCAAATGAAATGTCAATTTATAAGCCATACATTGGGAAATGTATATAACGGGATGATGGCACGGTTAGTTGTCATTTTGTATCGTGCAATGTAAAACTTTCTTTTAGATCTAATATTGTGATTAGGGATGTTCGATATTGGCTTTTTTACCGATATCCGATAATGTCCAACTCTTAATTTCCGATACCGATATCAACCGATATCAACCGATACCGATATAACCGGGCTTTTTTTCCACCAAAATTTCACGTAACAAGTTACATAATGTAGCTTAATGTAGCTGAATAGTTTAATATATAATATGCATGTTGTGTTAAAGTTGTAAGTGTTAGAGAAGCGAGCTTGTGACCAGAAGGTCGTCGGTTCAATCCCCGGGACTGGCAGGATAAATCTGGGTGGGGAAAGTGAAAAGGCAGCGCTTGCCCCTCCCTCATTACCACCACTGAGGTGCCCTTGAGCAAGGCCCTTAACCCCAACCGCTCCAGTGGAGCTGCTCAGTGGCCAACAGATCAGACTGTGGTTGTACTGGTCAGCTTCCAGGTATGAATGTGTGTGTGAATGTGAACAGGGCACTCCTGAAAAAGAGAGCATTGCTCTCCCCCTGTATTAAAAAAAAAAAAAAAAAAAAAAAAAAAAAATCGGCATGAAAACCGATACCGATATTTTCCGATATCGATTTTTTATGCTAATATCGGCCGATAATATCGGTAGGCCGATAATATCGGACATCCCTAATTGTGATGTATTCTACCATTCTTAAGAGCACACCCCCCCCCCACTTAATTCTTTTATTTTTATTTAATTTTTTACAATCCAGTATATTTTACAATTGTATGAAATTGTACCTAGGCAAATAAACTGCTGAATCATCCTGTCTTAAGTTTACCGGGTGAAAGGTGGATTTTAAATAACTTTTTCTGCCAAGTCAAATATGCTTGGACCAAAATAGACTTTCCTTTCTACTTGGAAAACCATGTCAGCGTTATCCTTCAGCCCCCTTTTCATCAGGGACCCCGGTTAAGGTTGACTGTGTGTGTTTATACAGTAACTGACAGAGAGACATTGTTGACCAGCTGAATGGACTCTGCCTCAATTGAATGCCTGCCAACTCTCCTTGGGTAATGATTGGCCGTGCGGTCAGTGAAACCTCGAATCAGTACATGACTGCTCTGCAATTTGTCTGAAACATGATGTTCGAAGATTTATACTGGCATTCTTCCAGCTCAATTCTACAAATTGTCGATGATTAAACATAGCAATTGATGTGAAGGCAATTTGGTGTCTGAATATCAGATGTCTTATGGAAGCATTGCTTTTGAAAAAAGAAAAAATACACGATTTCAGACAGAAGCCCGTCTTTATTGTCACACGAACACTACATCACATGCATGCGGCCACAACACACACTCATGCTGACGCTGGCCGGTGAAATATGTCCTCTGCATTTGACCCATCCAGGCTTGTCCTTTCCTCCAGGGGGCAGGCCAGGAGCAGTGGTCGCTTTTTTCTTTCCAGCGCCCGGGGACCATCATTGGACCAACTTCAGATGTTGTCGTCACTGGTCGGATGACGATCTTCTGCATGTTTTTTTTAGTGGGGGGTTATGTACGGAGGAACCCCCTGGGGGGTACGGGCCCGGGGAGAACATGCAAACTCCACACAGAAAGGCCCTTTCGACGAGATAGCCCACCTGGGCTGTAGGCACTGAAGATTGTGTGCCTAGAACAGCACTAAAACTGCTATTCTTATGAAAATGTTGTGCAAAGCTAAGCTATGCTATACATAAAACTAAACTATCATCCACCACCTCAGTAGTTTTAATATTAGCTGATGAACAAGGACTACAAATTCTATGTTACATAATATTTGGGACTATAATGTTATTTTAATTTGGGCAGTGTTTATAGAAAACTAGTTTAGGAACAAATGATTCTTTTTAGATAAATGTCATTTCTACGACATTGCCGTTTTGAAACCTGCAACAATTGAATTGGGGGGTCGTGTCCGCAGAAATCATTTTTTGAGCTGTTGGCACCTTTCTGCAGTTGATCTTGTACTTCGCTTCACGCGTGGATTTCTTTCTCGGGGTGGAGACTCTGGACCCAGCCCATGTTCATGCTGCCAGGCCTTCATCAGGACACAACTATGCAATTCATCTCTGCCACACGACGCTACCATAGTCTTCCTCTTGTACAGGATGTTTCTCCTCCAAGCCAACATCCCAGCTACCGTGATTTCCCCTCTTCCACCTCCTCCTTCCTCCCCTTTTCTCCTCTAATGTACCCTCCTCTTCCTCTCCTACCCTAGCCTAAAGCCCAATTTATGCTTCGTCTGCCCGCCGACACTTTTGAAACGGTCGCCGACAGAAATGAGGACTTGAGTCGACACTTTAAAGTGTCGGCGAGAGGTGTCTGCTACCTAGTGAAATTTCTAGTGTCGCTGACTACGTCACATAATGTCGCGCAAGTGTGATTGGCTATATAGACGGGCACGCGCTTGACTTCCTTGTTTTAGTTTTGCTGAAATTAAATTAATGAACGTGTCCCACTCCCCGCTATTTGTATCAGCCTGTCCTTGATGTATGACTTCGTGAAAATCACAAAGAACACCGTGACCAACTTCTCAGAGAGAGAGGAGGTGAGTTGTGTGTCGTTATATGCGGCTGCAGTTACATCTTGCCTCCGACGTGGGTTCACTGACGGCGTACCCTCTCTTGGCTGTCTGCACTAATTCTCTGCCTCCCTCTGTCTATAGCGTCACGTGACCGTTGAGCCGAGGAGAGAAGCATAAATGCAGCAACACGAGCGACACTTTATTTTTCGTCTGCGACCATGTGCTGAGCGACACTTTCTAATAAGTATAAATTACGCTTAACTCTTTTCCCACTGTCGTCTCTCGTCCCGTCAGGACTCCAGACCATGATGCCCAGCCAGCAGCCTAGCTACCAGGGCATGATCGGGGTGCAGCAGCCCCAAAATCCTGCTCTGCTCAACTCCCAGAGGGCGGGCATGGGAGGACCGATGCAGAGCATGATGGTCCAATACCCACAGATGCCCTCATATCAGGTACAGGACTTTAGTAGTGAAGGATAAATAAAGCAGCAGCTCCCCTGACACTTGAGTTACACATGGCTAAATTCTCCCAGATCAATTATACAGTGTACTTCCCAATGAAAGCAATTTCACACTCACTGCAATTTAGTTGTCTCTCATGCTGACATCATAGAATCCATGATAAACGTACCATTGGGTTTTGTAGCTCAACAAACATGCTTTGCAGTATAACCTCCCCCATTGGTCTTAGACTTGTACCTGTTGTCCTTGGCAGCAGTCAGATATCATCAGCTCTTATTTTTTAATTTATTGCAACTAGAGCGTCATTTTTGCTCCACCCGTTCCCCTCATCAGGTGCCAGTGGGGAACGAGCCTCAGCAGGTGGTGCAGCAGCAGTACCAGCAGCAGGTGATGGTGCCAGTCAGCCAGTCTGTCCAGGGCCCCATGCCTGTCTACTACAGTGTCATCACCCCCACACAGCAGAACAGCACAAGGTACGTCAACAGTGTGGCCACTCTATTGAGCCACCGGTGGCTCAGTGTGTTAGCGTTGACACACGGACGATATTTTTAGGGTTTCCTCTGTCTAGTGGATGTCAAGACCGAGACTTGCGCTTCCGTGCGCCGCGGTTATTGTTTACAAGTCCAATTGACACGAGAATGGAGTTGGAGCTGATCGATTGTAGGTCCAGATGACATTTCGGCTAATAATAATAAATCGCTGTAACCAATGACATTGTCATCAGACTGATAGACTCTGGGTTCCCAGATTGAGATAAGATAACTGCAATTTAAATGCCTCTTTTAAATGTTCACGTTAATTTATAGTGCCATTCACCCTTCACTCGTATTTTTACAATCAAGGACCACGATGCAAATAAGTCTGACTTTATTGGGTAATCCTTGACTCTTTTTTTTTTTTTTTTACAATAGTCAAAATAAAATAAACTATGCCATACCCATATCTTTCAGTCACTCCATTGATAATCAACATAGACTAACATTGTGAATTCAGTGAATGTTTGTCTGAATTTATAAAGCAATATGCATAGTACATAAACATTAGGCACGGTGTCTATAAGATGTACAGAACAATGCACAGTATGTTGTCATTAATGTGACAAGTTATATCTGTAGACGTTGTTGCATGGTGGAAACTGTCTAAATAGCAGCCAGTTCATTGTTTGTGGGAGTCTTTCCACATATCAATTACTGTAAGCTGTTCTCGCTACGTTAACTGTGCTGTGATGTCATTGTCGTCCGCATGAACAAGCTGTAAATGGTGGAACCTGCTGGCATATTGCAAATGAAGTTGCTAAACGTTGTATAGATTGTCGCCAGGGGAGTCAATAATGCCTTAAATGTTTTATCTTCCTGTATTTGGGTTTTCTTTGAGTGCATCCGCATTCTTCTTGCTAACTTGCCTGCTGAAGGAAACCATTAACATTGTAATTTAAGCTCAGCAGAGCGTAGCCGTGTATGGCTGTGATATGTTTACAAATGGCTGCCAAACATTGAAACTCTGTGTGTGTGTGTGTGTGTGTGTGTGTGTGTGTGTGTGTGTGTGTGTGTGTGTGTGTGTGAGAGAGACTACCTGGTATATTAATTTCCTTCCGCAAGTGTGTGTTCGCTGAATTCCTTGTCTGTTTCTCTCAACGGTGTGCATCTTTCTGTCTCTCCAGTCCATCAGTAGGTTACCTGCAGCCCCCCAGCTCTGAGCAGTATCAGATCACACAGTCACCGTCCCCCTGCAACCCTCAGCAGTTGCAGCAGCAATATTCAGGTGAGACTTGGTGGCCTGAGGTGGTGTCGTGCTCGAGCATCACCTGGCAATTGAACTGAATGATGGCCCACCTAAGAATTATCTTTTTTGACTAACAATATTCCATTCATTATTATTTTTTTAATTTTATTTATAGGCATAATGAAGGGCATAATAAAGGCAAAATATAAACCTCATCAGGACTTCATCCCCTCGAACAAAGTAAAGCCCAACCCAATCATAAGTGTTCAGACTGGACAGATGTATTGTATAAGTGTTCAGACTGGACAGATGTATTGTATAAGTGTTCAGACTGGACAGATCTATTGTATAAGTGTTCAGACTGGACAGCTGTACTGTATAAATGCCCTATGCCAATGTAAACACTAAGCTATCAAATCCCGTGCTGTGTCAGTGTCAGTGCATTGACTCATGGCAGAAAATAGGTGAAAGGTTTACAGAGAAAAGGTTAGACAGATGGCGACAGGGTGCACTTGTGAAACCTCAAAATCATCATCCTTAGAAAAGGTAATGTTTAGAGAAAACGTGGAAAACCTCAAAAGCAGTTTTTTGCCGTGTGCTCAGGTGTGAAACATTGGTACTATTTGGTCGTCAACTACCTATTTACAGATGACCCTATATGATGGGTTAAAATATAGTTCTCCTTTAAGCTGTTATGTTGTTGGAAGACAAAACAGGTGGCGAGCTTAAAACTATCACCAATCTACAGCAGGGGTGTCAAAAGTAATCGTATAATCGATGCATCGAGATGCGGACATGTGGATCGAATCGAATCGTCGACAGATGAATCGTTGAATCGTTTATGTTTAAATTTCTGTCGACATTCAGATTTTAAAGCACTTTCTAAGTAAAAAAGGGACTTGATATTGATCTGATTGCTTGTATTAATTAATGAAAAAGTAGCCATGTGCAGTAATAATACAGAAAATTGAGGATTTGATACTTGGAGCTGCAATACTTTGAGCTGTATCGAGATGCATCGTCGAATCGAATCGAATCGAATCGTTGACACATGAATCGTAATTGAATCGTGAGGCCAGTGAAGATTCACAGCCCTAATCTACAGTAGTGTTCAGTTTTGCATTGTGATGTAGTAGTAGTAGTAGTAGTAGTAGTAGTAGTAGTAGTAGTAGTAGAAGAAAACCTTAATGTCCTCTCTTCACTAGATGTGTTGGGTCTCTCTGTTTTAATTAGCTAGCTTATTTATTCTCTTGTCAAAATGTGACATTATTTGTGGCAATTACAGGTCAACGTAACCTGTGCCAGTCAGACCTAGTCTAGCCATGTTTATTTATATAGACCTATCACAAGCACATAACATCACTACAGTACACCATACTGCATTAATACAGTATGTTTACTTTTGTATATACATATGTATGTATATCATATACATACTTGCATACACAGTAGTGTACCTCACCTGGCAGTGTTGTTGCAATTTTGTGGTGGCCTATTCACCTTATGTAGCCATGCCCATTTGACCCGGTTGTGTGGACGTGTGACGACTTCCGGCAAAAAAAAATGACTGGCTGCTCCAATATCATCTAACTCTGAATTAACGAATAATTTAGCCAATTGTATGTAACATACCAAATAAAAGCAAACGGCAATGTCTAAGAATGCAACGCCATGTAACTGGCTCGTTAAGTCTTGCATTCCAGGGAATTACATTAACCTCTGCGGGTCTTATAGACGTAAATGGCTCGAGCTGCGCTCGGAGCAGAGAAAACTATCTGAAGCTTTCTTTGTTGGAGTCCAGGTATGTTTTACAAGAAAGCGCTCGTCATTGTCGACGATAACGTTATCTGACCTGGCTAACAGTGGATACTCCGCTTGCTTGCTGTGTACCGAGCTCAAAGTAGTAGGCTACGTTCTTTGTTTTACCCCCTGCACTGTCCGCTACAAAAACAACTCTCTTCTTCATGACGTTCTTTCATATTTCGCACCGTGACCACCGGAAGTGTTAACACGACCCGGAAGAATTTGGCCCACCCCCTCGTCTGAACATAAGGTGACTAGAAATCGATAAACATCCTAAATTACTGAATGCCCCTTTTAACGATTTGTGTGTGTGTGTGTGTGTGTGTCTTTTCAGGGGTAGCGCCCCCCGGGCCTGGGGTGATGGTCATGCAGCTCAGCGTCCCCAATGGACCACAGCCTTCCCAGAATCCTCCTCTGGTCCAGTGGAACCCATGCAAGTACTACAGCATAGAGCAGAGGCCCAGCAAGCCAGGAGACCTCTACAAACCTGACAACGCTCCACAGGTACACACACACACATGCGCGCACATGCACACACACAAACACACACACACACAAGGTCCCATCCAAAAACCCGTCTGGGTTAATATTGGCAACAACCCATTAATAGGCAAAGGGGAACTCTTTGAAAAAAGAAAACAAAAAAATCCTGGGCCGATCATGACCTTGCTGTTGCTGGTGGAGCAAGATAGAAGAGACATACACACACACACACACACACACACACACACATACACACTAGGGCTGTCAATCTTCACTGGCCTCACGATTCGATTTGATTACGATTCAGAGGGCTACGATTCGATTACGATTAACAATGCATCTCGATGCATCTTAAATCGATGCATCACTTTTTTTCCCCAATACATGATTTATTTTTTCTCACTTTCTTTTTTCTCACTGTGTGGCTACTTTTAAAATAAAAGTGCATTTGGAATTGCATTGTATTATGATCCATAATTAAAATAAACAACTGCATGTACTTCCATTATATTTTATTTGAGTATTCATTTCTTTTTCTTTTTCTTTTTTTAATAATCGATTTTTGACATTTGTGAATCGATGCAGAATCGTGCACGTCCGCATTGCGATGCATCTTATAATCGATTATTTTTGACACCCCTAATACACACACACACACACACACACACACACACACACACACACACACACACACACACACACACACACACACACACACAGCAGATATGTATGACCCTTTGAGTTGAAGTGGACTGGAGTATGCACTTAATCAATGTATCAAATGGTACGCTTCCTGTCCAGGCCGGTACCCAGCTGAGCAGCCCCCTGGCCTCCCCCACGCAGTCTCCCACGCCGTCTCCCTCCGGCAGCGTCAGCAGCGTCTGTGCAGGCCTGGGACCATTACCCCTCATCTCCCAGGTCTTTCCCCGGCCCGGAGGACCAGCGCAAGGTAACAGGCTTCTCACCTGGAATTGGATACAGTTACAGTTTAGCTAGACTGTTGGAAAAAATCACACCCAGATGTTGAAGTAAGCGGTGCAGGTTTAGTAACACTAGGCTACGTGCGTAAGCAACTATGGGCTCAATACGTCTCTGAGTTTAGCCATTGAGCTTAACCGACAAGAACGAGTCTCGCTGATTCCAATGGTCGCAAACCGCGTTGAAATCTGTTGCGGAGGTAGATGTGTTTTTCAACGTGCTAGCAAGTTTAGCAAGCTACAAATAATAATAAAAAAATAAGGGGAAGAAAGGGACTTTTGGGGGGGATTGTGGCTCTTGCAAAGAATTGTTTTTGGTCAGTGTGGCTCCTGAGTAGAGCAAGGTTGCGTACCACTGATTTATATATTAGGAGATTTATTTTGTTGAGGAAAAATGTTCGAAAAAAATGATTTTAATAACCATTGGTTTTGGCCTCCGTGTCCTACATTTTGGCCGCGATGCCCCAATATGTTTGTATTTATCAAAGACCAAAGTGGCCTTGCTCTAAAAATGACTTAACTCCTGGTCTGACATCCTCGTGCAAATACACCCCCCACTGCCTTTCAAGCTGTTGCAGTGTTTTGAACCCCTGCTCCGACTCTGTGGGCCCTTTCACCCACTTCCACGCTGCTGTTGGCCCCAAACTAAAGGGCCGTGACCACCTCACCGCAGCAGACTCAACAAACTCAACAAACTCTACACATGCTGTCCCCTGCCCGCAATCCTTTGACCTACCACACGGCTACGCATGCTGTCCCCTGGCCCCAATCCTCTGACCTATACTCACAGTCACAGTCACATTACCTTTACCTGCCAAATACACACACACACTTAGCGATGCATGAGCGCACGTACAAACAGAGACTTTCATCAGTCCACCATCCACGTAATACAGTACCACCATGATGCAAGCCTTCATCACACCATCTTCACAAGACAAAAACAGCCAAAATCGTGAGTCAAGTTCAAACCCTTTGACCCAAATCTGGATGGCGTTGGTTGCTTTGCAGGTGCCGGCCTCCATGTAACTCTACTCCCAAGTCCATGTGTAGATATCATGGACTCTTTTCCATATCAAGCTTCATCCTTAAACCTCTTGTGTGGCAGCCACATTTAGCAAGGAGAAGTGACCCCCCATTGAGATACATTAATTCTTCCGGTTTTACAATATTGCAAATTAATTTTGATCTCCATCTCCTGTTTTATTGCTTATTGTTGTGTTAGTTTGGTAAAAAGGTCCCAACTGTTCTCTGCTGGAACATTATAATACTAAATTCAGTATTTCAGGATTCAACTTTTTTTTCACTTTGAACTTGTGGTGTATGTTGTTTAGGTGATGGACGCTACTCTCTGCTGGGCCAGCCTCTCCAGTATAGCCTGTGTCCTCCTCCCCTCATGCACACCCAGTCCTCCTACAGCTCCCATCAGGTCAGTAGCCCTGGATCCCCTCTCAGCTACAGCTCCCATCAGGTCAGTAGCCCTGGATCCCCTCCCAACTTAGCCCTTCTACCTAAAAACAAGCGTGACTCCGCAATAGCTGCGACCACGTACACACATGCATCCGCACATTCATGCATTCTCTCTCACACACCCCACCACCGATTTCCAAAATGCAGCTGGCAGGGGAAGGACCCGCCCTACTCTGCCTCTGCCTTCCTGCATTTTGGAAATTTGGTTCAAATTGGAACTTTTAAGACGTCTGAAGTCTGATTGGATTTGTGTGTTCAGACATCACCAACCTATCTGCATGGGTTGCTGTGGTAATGACATACGCGGCTTTCCAACGGAAGCATGATAAATGGATATCCATCATCTCGCAAAAAAAATGGCGTCGTTAGGTCACGGTGCAGAACTCCTCCATCGCAACTAGAATGTGCCAGGGGGATGTTTGGCGGGCTCTGTGCCCGTCTAGGAACAAGTCTTGTCTGTCAAGCCACTCACTTTAGACGGCCAATGTCCGTGGAGAAACAGGTTGGTGTTGCCAGAAACAAATATATATAAAGCCCATTGAGACATGCTTGTGTGTTAAGGGGCTATAAACTGAACTGAACAGAACTTCACTGAAAGTGGGAAGGACATGCAGCCAAGGAGCGCGGGCCGGACTCGAACCCGGGGTTGCTGCAGGAAGGACCGAGTCTTATGGTACTCGGTGAGCCACTGGGGCGCCCCTGCATTTCTAGACTAGCTTAATTAAAATTCTGTATAGTTAACATTCATTTCCACCACACTTGCAGGATTACAGGATATTAAATGTGTAGCTGCAACCCAAACATTAATGTCTGTGCACCTTTTTCCTCACAGAATGTGGGGCTGTTAAAATGTATTTAAAATCTTTTCATCTCAGCACATTTTTGTGTAGTTATGAGAAAATAGGTTTATTTTTTCAACCAATCAATTGGAGGGAAATACTGACTGATGTCTGGTCATGATTCTATCCTCTGCTGCAGCCTACCCCACTTCTCCTGTGCGTTGCGATTGTCTGCATCTCCAGTTACCACACGACTCCTCCGCCTCCTACTGACTGCTTATAGCGCCATCTACTGTCCGTCTGTATTGTTGCATGTTAATAATCAGTCACATGATCTGTTTTCTTGTATTAAAGGGCCAAGGAGTAATGAAACATGGGGCACGAGGGAAAAAACAAACCCTCAAATCTGCATCAACGGATCTCGGCACCACTGACGTTGGTAAGATACAGATATGCTTCAAGATTCAAGATTTTTATTGTCACTCCGTGGTACAAGTATCACGTGTGAAATTCTTGTGCTGTGGACTCCGTTTACAACATAGTACAAATATAACAGGGCATATGAGTGCAAAAACAACAAGAGACACAACAAGCAATAAGGCAGTAGAGTGATAAGACAAGTCAGAGACAGTGGCATATTCACTGCACATAGGTGCACATGTCATGTGCATACTTTAGACGTACTTAAACATTTTAGATTCGACGTATTTGACGTACAGGTGCAAATAGCATATACCGTAAATTCCGGACTATAAGCCGCACCTTTTTTCCCGTTTTTTGGGCTTTTTTGGCCCCTGCGGCTTATATAACGGTGCGGCTTATCTATGGATTTAAAAAAAAAAAAAAAAAAAAAAACTCTCTTTTTTAGCACTCTTTCTAACTATAAATCCTATATAACTATAATAAGTTTTAATTTCCTCTCTTGCCCTCTTTTCACCACACTGTATGACACTGTATGACACTGTGTGCACTGTAAAAAACAACACAGGTGGTGTTGTGTTATGTTGTTTTGTTGAAATGTTAATAAATGGGAGCTTCCTCAAACAGCCATCTCTTTCCCGACAATCCCCTCTGTGCATGAACCCTTACATATGGTAATTAAACATTAAAACACAATAAAAAAAAATACCATTAAAACACCCGCGGCTTATAGTCCGGTGCGGCTTATATAAGAAAAAAATAGTCAACTTTGCAGTTGCGGCTTATACACCGGTGCGGCTTATAGTCCGGAATTTACGGTACCTAATTAAACATACAATTAAACATTAGACATACACAGCAAAAGATACAAAGCTCTTTCATACCTGCAGTCTCTTATATGGCATTCAAGACACCTCAGGAAATCAGGAAAACAATGAGCATCGACTTGTAGAAAATGGATTGAACGGTTGTCGAGGTGGGAAATTCGGGTATCATTTCAGATCTCCAGTTTGTCAGAGTTGACGTCGTCAAAGTGTTTGTTGACATAATTTGAGGTGTAATCATGCAATATGTGTTTCTATTTAGCTCTGGTAGCAATATGTTGAATTCAAAAGGTATTTTACCAATGCAATTAGCTAGCTATGTAGGTTTTGTTTTGTTTTTACCCCCGAGTTTGAAACGGCGCCATGAACACAATAATGTCACAAGTCGGAAATCTAGAGTTGAAATTTCAGAACTCCGTGTCTTGAACGCGACATTAGTGACATGTACAGTAGGAAAAAATAAAACTTCATGCTTCTCTGCTGATGATCTAATGACTGGAACGTTGTTTGGATAAAGTGAGTCCAAGTGATGAGAGTGTGTCGGAAGTTTTTTCTGTGTTTAAGATACAGATGGGTGTAACATCCTCTACTAGTGTTAGGACATGATTGTGTTTTTCTGCAGTTTTAGCTATAAACACTCAAATTCAACCTGATTCTAATTCCCCAAGCCGCTTTGCTCTTAATTATCAAGTGCACTAACTAGGGCTGGGCGATAATTCAATATGATCATTTATGGTCTCAGTGGAATCATATCGCGATGATATAGTGATTTTGGGATATCGTGATTCGTGGCATACAATTCTGCTGTCTAAATAGATGAGAACAAGCAAATTTTACTCACTTTACTCAACAAAAATGAGGTATGAACATTTTTCTTAGGGAATATTATTTGAATATTTCTATTTTGTTTGACATTACACCTAACATTGCCATTCAGTTGAACTGGATATAACGAGATTTTGCATATGTGAGCCATATCGTCATATATATATATCGATACAAAAGTAATAATCTTCACCCAGCTCTAACGCTATTGTTTTCAAGTTGTTCAGGTGGATGGGTGTGGTCTGATGGGAGCAAGTGAAACTATTAACATTAAAAGTAGTTGTAACCAAGAGAATGGCCAAACAGAATATTTAATTCATGCACACCCAGCCTAACCACTAAGCCACCAAGGGTCTGGTGTAGGAGCGCACACTGTATTTCCCTCATGTAGTGCTCTGTGCATCCTAAAATAAGCATATTGTAATTCCACTAAGCACTATGCGTTGCAAAAATCATTTTGCATGAACAAACAGAGTCCAGCTCGCGTAGAGAGAAGTGAAAAATACAGTTTGAGCAATCGAGCCTGCTCTACTACATCTCACCTCTGGCTTCTGATTCTCCCCCCGTTTCTCCTCGACCCAGTGGTCAGTCGAGTTCTGGAGGTGACGGACCTGCCGGAGGGCATCTCGCGCCCCGAAGCGGAGAAGCTCTTCAACCAGCTGTCGATGTGCGGTGCCAAGATCCAGTGGCTGAAGGACCCCCAGGGAGGGCGGGGAGGCTGCGGCCCCTGCCCCGGCGCAGGGGGCCACGACCCCGCCCACCTCTACACAGTGGTGGCAGTGTTCCCCAGCACCATGGCTGCACAGAGTGCTTCCTTCAAACTCAACAACAGCGGGGCCTGCCTCTTCAAACTGAGGGCCACCAAAAAGAACTATGACCTGCGCGTGCTGGAGAGGGCCAGTTCTCAGTGAAAGGAAGAGAGAGAAGGGGAGGAAAGAAAGACAGAAAGAAAGAAAGAGAGACTCCTGGTCGAGCGGTGGAAAAAGGAGGACTGAGGTGGACTGCTCTGTTTGGGGGGGGGGGGGGGGTGGACGATGATCAACCCTGGACGATGATCAAGGTGTGTCAAATCAAGCATAAAAGGGAAGAAGGTGTGAATCGTGAGGTGGCTGGTGTTTGTTTGCAAATATGATTTTGTTTGTTGTTATTCTTTGTTTTTGTTTTGTTTTATATTTATATACCAGAAGAAGCACATAAGACACGTGAGCATGTGTTTCACTGTTGCCGTGGAATGTGTGCTGCCAGTATACGTGCAATTCCACACACACACACGCACACACACGCACACACACACACACACACGCATGCATTACACACAGACACACACACAGACAAACACACAAATGCATGCAGTACACACACCCTCCCACACAGACACACACACATCTCGCACACCAACGCAGGCAACAGGGTCACTGTAGCACACCACACAGAACACACTGGACAAAACTTCCCTTCCCCGTCCCTCCGCTCTCCAGCCTTCCTCTTTTTCCTCCTTTTTTCCGTCTCTACTTTCTCTCTCTCTCTGTCCTCTCTTTAATCACATATTTATAATCTTTCATACGCACAGTTGCGCGCGCTCTCTGCCTTTCGCCCCGCCCCCTCTCTCTCTCTCTCTCTCTCTCTCGTTGCCACGTCTCATGCTGCCTCTTATCTTCTCGGCTCTGTCCCTCTCATGCACACTCTCACTCCTCTCTCGCTTTCTGTTTGCCTTACTGCTGCTGTTGTGGGTTTCTGTATTGCGCTGTTTTTTCTCAGAGTATTGTTCTTTTTTTTTTTTTTTTTTTTTTCGGTTCGATATATTTATATAAGTGATGTAAGGAATAAAAGAAATCTATATATATTCAGTGATTTTTTTCTTCTTCTCTCCCCTCTCTCCCCCCAGTGGATAAGTTTTAGGCCCTTTATCCTTTACAACCCTCTCTTCTCCTTCCCCACATCTCTCCATTCGTTGCCTCCTTACTGCCCTCTACCTCTCTTCTTCTGTTACTGCCCTCTACCGCTCTTCTTCTGTCCCCTCCTCTCTCTCTCCCACCACTGACCTGACCCCCCCCCCCCCTCCTCCACCCCTCTATCGTTTGAGTTGTTTTTTCTTCTTCTTCTTCCGTTGACAGCTGTGCAGAACGTATCAGAAGAAGTAGTTTAAGTGCACAATGATTGCATATGTCTACTGTAAATTTTATTTAATCTGTTATTTTTTTGTTTGTTTTTAAAAATATAAAAGTCAAGAAAAAAATCTATCAAAACATCCTCGGTGTCATGTGGTTTGTCGTTGGATTCATTGAAGCAGATTGTGGACGTTTGGTTATATAAAATAGCTACACACATACTGTACATAGGAGGTGTTATTGAGTTAATTGCCCATTTCCAAAAAACATCGGTAGATCGTCACACTAGAGGCAGAACAAACATGACGACGGTCAAATCCAATTTCACACACAGTGCTCTTTTTAAACCCATTGGATGTTTATGGCACAACATTGAAACATTTCCAAGTGTTGATTTAATTTGTCACGCCAGTTTACCGTCCGAGATAAGACTCTGTATCATTTGGTGGGGGTGAAGTGATTTGACAGTAAGCGCTTTAAGTTACTGGATGGAAGTATTGCATCAGATTTACTGACAGGCCCCCGGGCAAACAAAGTGTGTGAGTCAAGTTTGAATACCACATTTCAATGGTGATCTTAACGGAACATCTGATGTAGATGAGTTTGTTTTAACTCTCACCAAACAATTTTTGTTGTTTGTTTTATTGAAAGGGATTAATCTTGTTTACTTGTGTTTAGGGTGCTTTCCACGCCTTCACTGCATCTCATTAGTGCAAGTTTATTTGGTGTCCTCTGGTGGTTCGTTTTTGTCAAATCCTAAAACAGGGCAATTGTCAAAAAGTAAAGTCGACCACAAGTAGTCTGCAAGTGTGTTAACACTAGAACGACCAATAGGCAGTCACGTATGCTATGATGCAGTAACATATAACTCTCATTACCCGAGTGCGGAACCTGAAACAGGGCCCTGTCATTTTTACCACTCCGCTGGGTCGGGGGAGCTTGTCAGCTTTTAAAGCGCTCAGCTGTCCCAAGCAGTCATATGGAACGCACACAAGCAGTCACATGGACACAGTGCAGAGGCTGGGGCTGGACTGCTGGCATTACTCATCCCAATGTCCCACCTGTTGACGCCTCATTTGGAAAGTTGACCATGTGAAGGACCAAACAAAGAGTCTGTAGGACCCCTCCTGACGGCAACAGTTGTGTGAGGAACCCCTCACTCAGTGAAGACCTGCATTCAACTTCCACGGTTGGTTTATATTAGAGCGATAGGCATGCATGGGTACTCATCTAAAAAATAATCTGACCAGCTTGCTCTGATCATTCTTAGCTGCTTACTAATACCTCCCAAGTACTCGTTTAGCGGTAGATTGTTGAACGTTTTCTTGTGCATGTACTGGGAGATGTATTTTTGCGTGTGGAGCAACATGAGATGAGAAGGGGGATACCCTCTGTAGATGCTTCAGCCATATCTTTTGCCAGGTTGTGACTGTTCCTGTTTTAACTTGGCTGGGGTCAGGTTTCTGCCCCAGAATAGGCCTCACGCATCTTGAAATTAATCGCATCTTATTGTCACAGCACACTGATAATGTAAATGCTATTAGGGTGAATAAGTGTGCACGCATGCTTACCTGTCAATTTGTAGACAAATCTGATGTATGAAATGGAATTTGTTGATTGTTGATTGTGACTGGATGCCAAGAAGTTTGCCTTTACCATATAAGACACTTATATGGATTTAGTTGCACACGTTTGTGGGGAGTCCCAGTATGGTATGTAGCAGAGATAGCTGTGATGCCGGGTGTTCTTTTTGTTTACAGTGCCCTCTACTGGCCCAAAGTGCCAACTACCTGGAGGTAGTTGGTAGCTATTTGAACCCTGACTGACCCTGCAAACACCATGGCTAATTATGACTCGTGAGTCCGGTCTTTTTTTTCTTTTCTTTTTTACTGAAGATGGGAGCAGGAATTCACTCAACTTGCCTGGATTGTCCCCATAAATGTATACGAGTTGAGTTTTCCCTGATTTCTACACTGGCCTAGAGCCTAGGGGCGGGTAATGCTGCCTGTGTGGGAGGGGGATTTCCATGAGATTAGGGGTTTGAAGAATCTCCCAAGACCCCAAAATAACCTTTTGGAACAAACAAAGCACTGCTGGAAATAATTGAAGGGCCTTGTATGAAAAAGATATGCACTAAAGTTTACATTGCATATTAATGCTTAGGAGGGCAGAAAGAAAGGAGCCCACATGGTCCACTTACAGTACGAGTATAATGGGCAATGCAAGTGGCTGAGAGGCCTAGCTGAGCATGAGGAAATATCGGTCATAATTTGTCAACATTTGACCTTTCGATGACAGATTGGATGACAAGGACTCGCTGGATATTCATGACAACCCACCTCTGCCTGATAATGTGGTGAAAGAAGAGGACAACACGGTGAGAGATATTATGTACACAGTATCCACCGCTTACATCCAGGCGGTATTTATTAGCCAGATATAGCCAGACAACTGACGTCACAAAGCCAGGTAAAGCTCTGTCAATGGCAATAGTAATGATCATCTCTATTTGTGATCAAAGGCAGAGCCTACTTTAAGGCTTTTTTTGGGGGGGGGATAAGTGGTTGTATTGATGAAGAATCAATGAAGTAGACACACTGTCTCACACCCTGCTAATATAAATCCAATCATTTAACAAATCCGTCTTTTGAGCCTCGCTCGACATTTGCAGTCTTTTGAAAGATGTGATAGACGTGGCATTGCCTGTAATCAATCAATCAATCAATCAATCAATCAATCAGTTTAATACATGTCCCAGAAGGGCACTTTGGTTCACATCAGGCAGTAGTGGATAATTACAACATCATCACTAGTTTGAGAGTAGTAATAAAGGCACACTTCAGAATTGTAATACATTATTACTAGTTTGAAAAAGTAATAAAGGCACACTTCAATATTATATTATGTATATTATGTTATTGACGTTTCTTGATTTGTGGAGGCTTGCCGGAGGACGGCCATATTGGCCCCCATAGCGGCTTAATACGGAGAGCTGAACGGAGCTGCAGATTGATGGTCCTGTAATGTGTCAACTGTCCCCGTGGTGTTAGTCAGCTATTGTAGGGTATCACCGGGCCCCGCCCCCTCCTAATCCTGCCACTGATGGAGGCCTGTGTGTGTGTGTGTGTGTGTGTGTGTGTGTGTGTGTGTGTGTGTGTGTGTGTGTGTGTGTGTGTGTGTGTGTGTGCGTGTGCGTGTGCGTGTGCGTGTGCGTGTGTGTGTGTGTGTTTGTGTGTGTGTGTGTGTGTGTGTGTGTGTGTGTGTGTGTGTGTGTGTGTGTGTGTGTGTGTGTGTGTGTGAACGCTATGGCTATGTACTGTACTGTAGTATATTTAGGAGGAGCAATGTTCAGACTCTTTATTACGTGCAGCAGGGAATTCTGTCGGTCCCCGTTGAAGGCTATTTTAAGCTCTAAGCCCTTTCAATCAACCCCACCTGTGGTGTGTGTGTGTGTGTCCAAAAATCTATCTGTAGCATCTATAACCCCTTTCTCAAAATGTGTACAGTGTCTCTACGCATTTTTAGCTGAAATGGAAATGTTCCCAAAATAAGCTAATTTCAATAATGGCATGTTTGTGCCGCCCTTCATCAGTTTGTTGAACACATGATGCGTGGATCTGTGTTCAGCGCAGCCCTGGAAACAGAGCAGACAGGCAGACTCCGCATGACTCACACACCCCAGGGTGATTCAGTATTAATAGAAGATTTTCTAATAGAAAATAAAATGGCATGAAGTGGGAGGGACAGTGCAGAGACACGGGGATACTGTTGTGGTTGAATGAAGAACAAGCAAAAGAGAACCATCCAGTGGAGTTGCTATCAGTCCTGAGACTGAGTCTTTGAGGTTTGTTTAGTTAGTTGGTTTAGGCTTCGGCTTGCTTGACTCCTACTATATAGTACCAGGGCTTCATAATATCTTACAGCTTTGTTGGCACCTGTCTACTACCACACCCAATTAAAATGTTTAGATTTTAACAGTCAGAATATCTGATCTAAGACCAGTATTTGAAGTCAAACCGCTTACTCAACTTAGGTAGGCCTGCTTGTGTTTTGTCTTCTGACAGGAGACACAACTCATGGTTATCCTCGATATTGATTTTGAACATGCATTCCTAATCCCTGCATCCATATCCAGGTCTATTTCATCTATGATGAGGAGGTCGAAGAGGAGGAGAAAGACGAAGCGCCTCCCGAACCAATAAAACCAGTCAACGACAAACCTCACAAGTTCAAGGACCACTACTGCAAGAAACCAAAGTTTTGTGACGTCTGCGCGCGCATGATCGTCCGTAGGTCCTTCTTCTTGTCTCCTGTTCTCTGTCCTGCACCATAGAAGAAGAGTGCTGTCATATTTGTCTTACATTTTGCTCATTCTCTCTTCAGTCAACAATAAGTTTGCTTTGCGATGTAAGAACTGCAAAACCAACATCCACCACCAGTGTCAGTCCTATGTGGAGTTCCAGAGATGTTTTGGGAAAATTGTAAGCTTCCTTCCATAGTCCACAGTGCTTGAGCTTTAATTCAATACTACTGTGTACTGCCGAGCATACCTTTTGTCTGAACTCTCCTCTCCTCTCTTGTTTCCTTCTCTCCTCTCCTCTCCTCTCTTGTTTCCTTCTCTCCTACAGCCTCCAGGCTTCAGAAGGGCCTACAGCTCTCCTCTCTACAGCAGTCAGCAGAATGCCACAGTCTCACAGCTGCTGCCCTTTTGTGAGTCCAACTTCCACACATGCTGCGTAAAGAGAAAATTCACCCTGAAAGCAAATTATTAATTCATTACTATGATGGAATTCTCTCTAGACTACGTTTCCTGGGGCTCACTCAATTCAATTTTATTTGTTTGACTGTTCGTATGAACTCTATGGTCCACATTTTCTCTCAAGTCAATCAAAGGAGGATTTACAGAAGACTGTTAGCTTGTATCGCTGCTCCACTGACAGTGTATTGAAAGGATGACTTGGGATGAGCTATAATTCATGGATGGGGTGGGCTAACCGCTCTGAACCAGAGAATATTCCCTAAAAATCCATCTCAGGACAGTTACTCTTGATTGGTAATGGAGTAGGTATTGGAAGTTCTCCTTGATGCCATAATTGCCATTACAGATGACTTGGCTGGCTGCCTTGTTCTATTCTTGAGCTATTCATTTAGCCAAATCTAAAACGAGCCTTCCAAGATTATAGGAATAATAGAAAGCTACATTTTCCTTTTGAGTTTTTCCACTTGTACATGTACAGTATATTAACCCGTTGATACCTGATGCAGCATTTGTGTGTGTATCCCTTTAAGACCGCGAACCGCGTTAACGCGGTTCGCGGTCTTAAAGGGATACGCACACAAATGAGGGATATACACACAAATGCTGCATGAGGTATCAATGGGTTAAGGAAAACTCAACAAAAAAACACTTTCGGTTAGCAAAGCTCAAATGTAGCGATGGGGAACATTTCACTTAACTGCTCTTGACTCTGTGTTGATCTCTGGTTGTTTATTGATGACGTTTTCTTGGCAGCACAGTCAAACCGCACTGACCCTGTGTTTGAGACGCTGCGCATCGGTGTGATCATGGCTAACAAGGAGCGCAAGAAAGGATCAGAAGACAAGAAGAACGTGAGTTGTGAAAGCTTTCAGAGCACCGATATTAACCCATTGATACCTGATGCAGCATTTGCGTGTATATCCCTCATTTGTGTGCGTATCCCTTTAAGACCGCGAACCGCGTTAATGCGGGCTTAAAGGGATACACACACAAATACTGCATCAGGTATCAATGGGTTAATAGACTTTTAAATGATGCTCCAATACAGAGCCGCTTAACCCTTTAAGACCTCATGCAGCATTTGCATTGTTCTCCCTACAAGACCCGATGCAGTCTCTTGTGTCTTTAACTAAGTTCTATATAAAGTGTATTACAGTTATTAATATTATATTATATTAGTATATTATTACATGTGGCAAATGGATTGTTCATTGACTGCAAATTCCTGAATGGTCCAGATGATGATGATGATGGAAGAAGATGAGTCCCAGCCCAAACAGGAGGAGGGAGGAGGTGAAGGAGGTGAGCTGAGATCATGTGAATCACTTTGTTTCTGAGTTTTTCTCTCCATATCTGTATTTTCCACAGCAGAAAATCCATGCTAAATAGTCAGCATTCTAGTGACTAGAAATATGTTGGCTTTCAGTTTTATCCACTGGGCAAATTAATATATATTTTTTCTTTGTTTGCTTGTCGTACTTTTTGTTGTGTTCTGTACTAAGCAAACACAGAGGGAGACAAGAAGGGAGACAAAGCTCCGGCTGATGACAAGGTCAGAGAATGTGTAGATGAAGATGACAATGAATGAGGAGGATGATGATGACGATGACGACGACGACAACGACGACGATGATCATTATTATTTTAAATATGATGAGAGTAATGATCATATTTATTTTAATGACTGTGAGAATTATGAAAATGATGCCAGTGACAATGATGATGGCCATAGTAATGATTGTGATGGGCTAACAACAGTGGAGATAGCAATAGCATGATTGAAGACAGTTATGAATGATGATGATGATCAGTGGTGAATTAAGTACCTGAAAGCCACACTTGAGTAGAACCTTAGATATCTTACCAGAAAATGGCTTTGGTAGAAGTTAAAAGTCACCTATTAGAATACTACTTGAGTAAAAGTCTTAAAGTATTGTATCTGATATTTACTGTACTTAAAGGAACACTCCGCCCATTTTCAACCAGCTTTGTATCATTAGAACATCAGTAGTATATCAGAAAACTGTAAACGGTTTTGAAGTCTGTCATTTAATTTGACAGTTATTGAGTGTTAAAGTGTGGACCAGTGACATCACTGGTCCACACTAACTCAAATTAATAACTCATTAACTCAAATCAACTCTCAAACTATAAACGGTTTTGAAGTCATTCATCTAGTTTGACAGTTATTGAGAGTTGATTTGAGTTAATGAGTTATTAATTTGAGTTAGT
>NC_139649.1:12837716-12895216 GCF_964638095.1 Poromitra crassiceps | reverse complement strand
ACACACACACACACACACACACACACACACACACACACACACACACAGACACACAGACACACACACACACACACACACACACACACACACACACACACACACACACACACACACACACACACACACACACACACACACACACACACACACACACACACACACACACACACACACACACACCCACACACACAGACAGACACACACACACACACACACACACACACTCTCTCTCTCTCACTCTGCCATCCTGAGTGTGTGGTGTCTCCTCAGATCGTGGTGAAGAAGGGCGAGGAGGTGAACGGCTACCTGAAGGTCAGCACGGGACGCAAGCTGGGCTTCTTCCCCACCAACCTGCTGCAGGAGATCTGAGGAGGAACGACCCGCCCTCACCACCTCGCCTGCCCTCCAGTGCAGTAACATCTCGTACTTGAATTTGAATCTGCAGATATTGGTATTTTCATGTTTGTCTGTCCACTTTGCACATATTGACCTATATGCTACTGTATTGTGTTGAGCTCACTCAGTATGCAGACAGATAAATAACAGGCAAATAAAAAATATCAATATCTGTAAGCAAAAAGTCACTGTAAATTGACACATGATAGGAAAGTTAAAGACAGTCGTTTTCAATACAGTTTATCTGGAATGTTGTGCTGATTTTTCTTCTCGTCTTCATACAATTATGTGTGTTCATGCACGTGTTTATCTGATGTCAATACCAAGATTGTTCACGTTAGCTTCATCAAGGTCTAGCATTGAACACAGTACATGTATGTATCTCTGATATTCACCTTATGTAGAAGAGACCGTCTGGTTTGAGAGACTAACAGACTCATAAACCTAGTCTGACTCAAAATGTGAGTCAAACTAGGTTTGACCAGGTGAGTCGTGATACAATGGGTCAAGTGGGCGGGGCTACATAAGGTGAATAGGCTCATTATTAGATGGATTAGATCTAAGAGACGCTACAGTATTATCCCAGCAGGATTGCATCAATGGAATCTTAATTTTGAAGTAGTCTTCTTCATAGGTTTTTCTGCAAATAAGTGAGATAGAAACTGTTTCCATATTGGTTTTGAATTGAACACGCAGATATGAGAAAATCAATAAGGTGATTTAAGTGTCTCTGGAGCTCTTCTGGGAGGGCCTTTCCATCAAATATGAGGCTAGCTCTGGGCTACTGTGTTGACCAATGAGAGTAGGCCTACTTGGCATTCAAAAGGGGGTTTAAAGGCATTATTTATCACTCTGCTGAAACGTCCTTTGCCGAAATTCATTATATCTAACTGATTTCTATTTGCCCTTTAAAGTTGACTCTGATGTGTCTCATCTGCCTGTTTTAGTTAGCATGTTAGCATGTTAGCATGCTGTAAAACGACATCAGCTGGAGTCAGGGAGCAATTTGAGGGAGGCTGGCAACTTATCGTCAGCACATATTTTCACCAACTGCTCCGCTTTTAACTGTGGACTTTGGGGAAAAGAGGGAGAGCAACAGTTTACCTTTCCACTGTCTTTGTCAAAATGTCAACAAAACAGCACAAATGTACCACACCCAGCGACTATATTCATATTCAGCCTCTCATAGCTTTCCAAAGTTAGAAATATGTTACAGTATCTAAGTGTGTATGCCTGTTAGGACACTCAGTTGGCATCATGATACAGTATTGGGACACGTGCCAGTCTTTTGATGAGCATTGTAGGAGTGTTTTGCGTTATACATGCTGCTTTAGCTAAGACACTAATTATTTGTGTGTGTGTGTGTGTGTGTGGGGGGGGGGGGTGTATGAATGTGTGTGAGATAGAATCTGTAAGTGTGTCAATTAAACAGGAACTTGTCGAAACCTGTGGGATTTCATGTGGGAGACATGAGAGAGAGAGAGGCATTTTCAATAGTTCAAAAGGATGCGAAAAGCCATTCTTGGTCACTCGTTAGCTGTAGTTTCATTAGCGACAGGCGTGTGGGGACGTGTGGGGACGTGTGGGGACGTGTGGGGACGGTTAGCTATGGAAAGGGATGGCTCAGAGAAACGGAATGCAAGGAATGGCATCTGTACATCCCGAGAGACATTCCAGTGGTAACCACCGGGGGCGGCCCGACAAACACGACACCTCGACAGACAGGCACAGGTTCGTTTGAGCTTCATTTTCCCTACAGTATGTTTTTTATTTTTTACCCCTCTATCTTGTCACGTCCAGGCATTCTCCTGTCCATTGCTTTCTGATTGTTGTTACTAATAAATGCCCTCTTTCTTTCTTACTTTTGCTCTTTTTCTTTCACTGTTTTTCCTCTGTGGTTCAGTGGTTAGTGGTCGCCTCACAGCAAGAAGGTTGTGGGTTTGAATCTTCCCCCCCGGTCCTTTCTGTGTGGAGTTTACATGTTCTCCCCTCTGTGTTTGCGTGGGTTTCCTCCCACAGTCCAAAAATATGCTGTGTTTACGTAGTATCCTAATGTATATAATCTAGTAAAATGTGTAGTACTTATATGTTGTGTGTGGAGATATAGGATGAAGTATACGACTGTGATGATGCTAATGTAATAAGGGGCTATAAACAAACAAATGAAACAACCACGCACATAATGATCCAGATGATGAGATGTGTCAGGCCTCCTTCCTTCTCTGAAACGGGGTGGCCTGAGCAGGTAGCGCCGCTAGGCTTCAGCGGGTCCCCTGATTGGACAACAGACCACCCCTTCAAACACGGGTCACTTCCTCCCAGGAAACAGCCAGTGGCGACAACGGGCCCGGATCACAGCTGCCATGTTGTCATCCCCGACCCGCTGACCCCGCCTCTCTGACAGGCAGGCAGGCGGGTGGAGGGTTGCCGAAAATTGTGTGTGTGTGTGTGTGTGTGTGTGTGTGTGTGTGTGCGTGTGTGTGTGTGTGTGTGTGTGTGTGTGTGTGTGTGTGTGTGTGTGTGTGTGTGTGTGTGCGTGTGTGTGTGTGTGTGATGATTTTCTATGTGTGTGAGTGCATTGGTGAGAGGGCAAGGGCAAAGAGGAGGGTCAGCACAATGCTCTGTGGCACAGAATACGAGCAATTCAAGGGAATGTCATTTTTTGACGGGGGCTCCACATCGAGAGACAAACTTTCAATACCTGGATGCTTCAAAAAGGATTTTCACATCACGTCTTCTGCATTTGTGCAGGACTTCCCATTTGGTGCTTAGCATGTTTCCATCCAGCGATACTGCAATGGATCGATACTGCAGTGGATCGATACTGCAGTGGATCGATACTGCAGTGGATTGATATTGCAGTGGATTGATACTGCAGTGGATCGATACTGCAGTGGATCGATACTGCAGTGGATCGATACTGCAGTGGATTGATATTGCAGTGGATCGATACTGCAGTGGATCGATACTGCAGTGGATCGATACTGCAGTGGATCAGCAGCCAGGCAACATACAAAGAGGATTAACTACTTTTATCTCAGTCCAATCCTCAACATGCATCCAGGATTTCCAAACATCCTCTAATATGCATCCAGATGTTTGATATTTAGCTGCTGAGCGCCGCTGCGCAGGCTTGCCCGCCCTGCAGCTCGCCAAGCTGGCCCTGCAGCTCACATATGCAGCTCGGCTGCTGCTTGGCCTCGCCTGCTCTCTTGGCATGCGCAGCACACAATTGCTCAACTTTGCATCACTGATGACATAGCCTACAGTTGGTAGCAAAAGTTAGTTGAAGTGTGTGTGTGTGTGTGTGTGTGTGTGTGTGTGTGTGTGTGTGTGTGTGTGTGTGTGTGTGTGTGCGTGCACGCGCACATGCGGCTGTGTGTGTGTTGCTCACATTTTTTTTTATTGCCCTTAAGTTTACATCATGCCTATGATATCATCAGTGATATCATAAGATGATTTGCAATTATGACATCATCAGTGATGTCACAAATGCCTATGACATCATCAGTGGGCTTATGGCATCACTATGACATCATCAGTGCCAGTGGGACAAAAATTGAAACAGACAAGAGAACATTGCCCAAGTATAAGTAGGTAGAATAGACCCTTTTCACGTGGGCCATTTTCTGTTGAAAAGGCAGAATAAACACAGGTGCAAGCAAAACACTAATGAGGGTTTCCAAATTCCAATCATGGAAGTTTGAAACCCTCATTAGTGTTTAGCTTGCACCTGTGTTTACCCTGACTTTTCGACACAAAATGGCCCCCGTGAGAAGGGTCTGTCGAGCTCTCGGCAGGGAAACAGGGGATGGATGGATCCAGAAGAGGGTGGTAATGCAACATTGAGGATTCATCTGCCATAAAACACCAAAAAGAAGAAGAAGAAGAAGAAGAGAACATTGCTCACATGCTCCCTTTTATATATAGATAGGTAACGGTGGCTGTGATGTGGAGTTCAACCAGCAGAGGTCCCTGTTGCACCTGATATTACCCAAAGTATAATTCTCAGCACAAGGCCAGAGTGTAGGCCTACTGAGGAGACCGCTGTCATTGTGATTTCTAAGCAAGAACCATTGACTCTGTAGGCTTGAGCCCATGGATACCAGCCTGCATACCAGTCCGATTGGTGCAAATAATTTATTTTCATTAATACTAATGATCACATGAAAACCGTGTAGAGCTGCTGGAATAATTCACGAGCTTTCTAATAATTATAATAACCCCCATAATTCTATAGTATTTAAGTCATTTCCTGACCATTAGCTACAATGCAACGCAGACATAAATTAATTGCATTCAAAGGGCTGTCATAGGTCACTACCAACTCACTATCAAATAATATCAGTAGCTAATTAAGCCCATTTGTGTCTCACATTTTCTGATACATTCATGAGAGACATGTATGTCTGCAATACTTGTGACAACAGCATTTGTTGCTGTTGTGTTGAAAAGTAACTCTGCAAGATGTCAAACTCCACCCATATAGAACAGGATGCATCCTACTGTGTCAAACTCCACCCGTATACTGTTGAACAGGACACATCCTAAGAGGGCAGCCTTTGCATCATCTCATTGACCCCATCGCATTCAGAAGCAGATTTAGCATTCGGCCGAAGAGAAAATCCATCTTCCCTCCACCACCCATTGAGAAATGTAGCAATGTATGAGGAAGAATACTAACATACAACTATATTAGAGTTCCTCTATGTCTGGCACCGAAGGTGTTGATTTTTACATCAACATTTCAGAAAGTAGCCTATCCTCCATGGGCTGATGATGCTAATGCCGCTTCTTCTAGGCCTCAAAGCTGCTAAACGACATGGAGGTTTTGCACAAGACAGTTGGGCTTTATGTTTAGATTTTTTTGTTTTTTGTGGTGTGTGTGTGTGTGTGTGTGTGTGTGTGTGTGTGTGTGTGTGCGCGCGCATGTGTGTGTGTGTGTGTGTGTGTGTGTGTAAAAAACGATAAAAAAAACAAAAAACGATTTCAGACGGACAAGCCCGTCTTTTATTGTCACACGATTACACACATCAACACATGCACGGAGGGCCACAAACACACACATGCTGACGGTGGCCGGTGAAATTTGTCCTCTGCATTTAACCCATCCTGGCTTTGTCCTTTCCTCCGGGGGGCAGGCCAGGAGCAGTGGTCGCTTTCTCGTACAGCGCCCGGGGACTGACTTCGGATGTTGTCGTCACTGGTCGGATGATGATGACGATCTGATCTTCTGCATGTTTTTAATGGGGGGGGTTATATACGGAGGAACCCCCCTGGGGGAGCACGGGGAGAACATGCAAACTCCACACAGACAGAAAGGCCCTTACGACAAGATACCCCACCTGGGCAGTAGGCACTGAAGATATGGGGGGAACACAACCACAGCGCCCGCAGTGTCCCAGGCGAGAATCGAACTCAGGACCTTCTGACTGCGAGGCGACAGCTCTACCACTGAGCCACCGTGCCCCCCGTGTGTGTGTGTGTGTGTGTGTGTGTGTGTGTGTGTGTGTGTGTGTGTGTGTGTGTGCGCGCACGCATGTGTGTGTGTGTTTGTGTGTGTGTGTGTGTGTGTGTGTGTGCATGTGTGTGAGTATGTGTGTGAGTGTGTGTGAGTGAGTGTGTGATAGCATGTGTGCATCAAATCCCATATTTCCCTGACTGAACCTAGAGCGTTGGATTAAGTGGAAATGTGTGGGATCAAGGCGAGGTTAGGAGACTGACTGACTGGATGGATGGGTGGATGGGAGCGATGAAGGACGGACGGACGGACCTCCATAAAATGTTGTGAAATATCCACAAACTCTGAAACTTAGGTGTCATGGAGACAAATAATGTGAAGATTATGTTCCTCAATCACAAATTGGATTCCAATAGCATGATTTGCACATGCCATCATTATCACCTGTTCCTCGCATGAAAAGGTTAGCTAATGCTAACAGTTAGGCAAGTGAAACAACTGCGAGGTTTGGGTTAAAGTTACAGTTAGGTTCAGGTGATGAAAACAATTTGGTTAAGGTTGGGGAAAGTCTTTAGTCATAAATAAGAAAAAACATGATTAGGGTTAGTTTAAATTAAATGTTCACTCACAGTAGGCTATATGAGCTGAACATTTAACCCGGCTCGTCATCAGAATTGAAAGCAAATGTGTTTGCCCCTCTACCACCACGACCACAACACCATGACTTTCTGCTGCTGATTCTAGTCGTTTCTTTCTCCACATCCTCCTTTCATGGCGGGAAAATGTCTCGCTTTACGTGCAGTGTGCTTTGCATGTTGAGACATCGGGCCATATCTTACGCCCAGTGCAAAGGGCAAGTTTGCTAGTTTCTACCACTCAAAATCTCACTTTTTCCCCACTTTTATTACCACTGGGTCAGTACATAAAATGACGTCTTTCAGTGACCCAATGGTAATTAAAATGTAAAAGAAGATGAGATGATGAGATGAGATAAACTTTATTGTCACTTCATGGTACAAGTATCACGAGCGAAATTCTGCTTGGTTCGCTCTCAGAGTCGGAGAGCAAAACCGGGTCGCCATGTTGAACAGCGCCAGCAATTTGGATTGGACAAAGCATTTAAATGAAATACACTCAGAATTCACATTATTACTCATTTGAAAAATAATAAAGGCACACTTCAATATTATACAATACAAATGCGTGCGTGACCATGTGTGTTGGCCTATGAGTCCTTAGGGTCCATGTGTGTATATGTGTGTGTAAGTCTGAATATCTATTTTGAGTGCTAGAAGCTAGCAAAGATTTTTGCCCTTGCACTTGCACTGGACATAACGATATGGCCCATCGTGTTCATTTCCTGAAATGTCAACGCAGGACACCAGGGGGGAAGACAGTGGCGAGACACTGACTGGCAGGCAGCCTTTTAGCGCAGTCCATGTCGGTGTGTGTCTGTGCATGTCTGTGTTTTGGCACGTCTGTCCATCCATCTGTACAAAGAGAGAGAGAGAGAGAGGTAGAAAACGCTGGTGCACATGTGCTGTGTTTTTGTGCTTGCGCAAGAATAAATGAAAGATGCTGCCGATGATGACACACAGCAACGTGATGGACAAGTTTAGCGAGTCAGTCCTGAGGCCCAGAGAGAGAGAGAGAGAGAGAGAGAGATGGAGCCTGAGAGAGAGAAGGAGGGAGAGAAGGCTGGAGAGAAGACTGCAGGGCGGGAACCAATTAGGGCCAGGAGAAGAAGCTCTCCCTCCTGCACCTGCACTGCCAGGCCCCCGGGGGAGAGCCCCGGTGACAAGATGAGGGATCATCATCATTACCATTATTTATTTGCTAAGCAGAGGCCGACTCTGGGGCCACTCCTAATAGGATCCACGAATTACAATGAGCGTCTTGCTTTTGGGGCGGGGGGGGGGGGGTGGGGGGGCTTTGTGTGTGTGTGGGGGGGCTTTGTGTGTGTGTATGGGGGGGGGGGGTGGCTTTGTGTGTGTGTGTGTGTGTGTGTGGGGGGGGGGGGGGGGGGCGGGGCGGGGGTTAAAACATGGCTAAAAGCGAGCATACATTTGGAACATCAGCCGCGCAAAGCTGCATCTAGACAGCAGGCTTATGCAAACAGAAATGCATATAGCTCATTCTAACGTATGCACCTTTTAAGCAATTTTATCGATCTAACCCGGGGTGCCAATGTATTATAAATAATGTATGTGGTAATGCCTGCTAGTACGGCGCATTACAGTAGGTGTAACCGATTTTGAAGAAGTGAGTTAACCTAACCCCCTGAAATCAAATATTTCCGCTCATTTCTGGAGCATGCAGGTGAATGTGCTTGAGCAGCTGTCTGTCACACACTGTACACAGGATGAGCCTCACTCTGAGGGGAAGCTATATATATATATAGTATATAATATAGTCTAAACATCATATTCATTGGGAGGACTCACGTTCTTTCACGTTTTTTTTTTCCTGAAAACTTTTCGTGGACCCCCTGGCAAAGTGCCATGGACCCCTGGGGGTCCCCGGACCCCCATTTGAGAACCACTGCATTAGTTGATTGAAAAGTGACACCCGAGTCTACGGGGGTAGGCTCGTGTGCTGTTTACTGCCATTGTAGCGCTAAGGGGTACGGTGGTGCAGTGGTAAGCGCTGTCGCCTCACAGCTCGAAGGTCCTGGGTTCGATTCCCACCTGGGACGCTGGGGGCGCTGGAGTTGTGACCCCCCCCATATCTTCAGTGCCTACTGCCCAGGTGGACTATCTTGTCGAAAGGGCCTTTCTGTGTGGAGTTTGCATGTTCTCCCCGTACCCCCCAGGGGGTTCCTCCGTACATAACCCCCCACTAAAAACATGCAGAAGATCGTCATCCGACCAGTGACGACAACATCTGAAGTTGGTCCAATGATGGTCCAATGAAGGTCCCCGGGCGCTGGAAAGAAATAGCGACCACTGCTCCTGGCCTGCCCCCTGGAGGAAAGGACAAGCCTGGATGGGTCAAATGCAGAGGACATGTTTCACCGGCCACCCTCAGCATAAGTGTGTGTAGTGGCCGCATGCATGTGTTGTACTGTGTTCGTGTGACAATAAAGACGGGCTGCCGTCTGAAATCGTGTTTTAAGTTCACTATTCAGGAGGGGTGAAACGCACTTTCTACTGCACGCACAGGGAAGAGATAAAAAGGCATCTCTATATTGTAGTTTTACTATCGGGAATCTGGAAAATAGGCAAATCTCCCAAAATGTTGGCGTATCCCTTTAAGTTTAGGCAAGCAAAACATCTTGGTTGGGTTTAGGGTTATGGTTTGGGTCGGGATTCAAATCCGCTCTCTTGTGACAAGAAAGTGAAGTTAGGGACGCTACGTGTCCGCCACTCTCACCGCTTCTACCCACTGTGACTTTGACATACTCAAACCACAGACTATCATTACGTTCTATATTAACGTGAATTTTTTTCATGTATCTACTGTATATGTGAAATGTTCCCTATTTTGGCTCAGAAATTTTCATATTTTACATTTCCGTGGATTGCAGAAACGTACCAACATTTTACTCGGCCGAATGGGCTGGTGTTTTCTTGTGTGTGTACTGTATGCTGTGTGTGTGTGTGTGTGTGTGTGTGTGTGTGTGTGTGTGTGTGTGTGTGTGTGTGTGTGTGTGTGTGTGTGTGTGTGTGCGTGTGCGTGCGTGCGTGCGTGCGTGTGTGTGTGTGTGTGCGTGCACGCGCATGTGTGTGTATATGTTGTGTCTGTCCGCAAATCAGGCGTCGTGGAGGAGTGACTATAGTTAGTCCATAACTCATGGTGCTCTCCATTCAGAAGACACCTTAGGGCCCACATTACACCCAGTGAGACTCAATCACAGCCTACGCAAAATCGATAATCCTGGAGATAGGTGGTGGGAGGGAGAGAGAGAAAGGGAGAGAGTGGCTGTGTGAGAGAGAGAGAGAGAGAGGAGAGGGGGAGGCAAAAAGACCGGAGGAGGAGGAGGAGGGAGGGCTGAGGATGGGAAGATGAAAGATGAGGGCTGGTTTTCCCACAATCTCCCAAAGGCCCCTTTGCTGACTGTGTTTTTATCTGAGGATGAGAGGACATTGTTGAGGTGAAGTGAGAGAGAGAGGAGGGAGGGAGACAGAGAGGGAGGGAGGGAGAGAGGGAGGGAGGGAGAGAGGGAGGGAGAGAGAGAGGAGGGAGGGAGAGAGATGGGGGGGGAGGGAGGGAGCAGAGAGTGGCTGTCTGAAACAGAAATCATGGGGAAGAGGAGGGAGAGAGAGCACACGTAGAGATGCTCTGTGTAAAAACAACATGTTGTCCTCCTGCACACAAAGGTGCAGCTTTGGAGTTTTCCCTCCCACTTGGTTTCGTATCGTCTTCTTGACAGAGCAGAATCATTTTAGAGCCGCTCCTGTGGCTTCTCCCCCACAAGAGAACCTCTCTTTGTTTGTTGTCTGGTCTGGTCCTTGTAAGAGGAGAGTGGGCAGTTTGCTCAGCTTCAGTATGTTTCTATGTCACATCGCTGTAGGGACGTGATATCACATCACTGCGGGGAAGAGGAGAGGGCGAGGGAACAAAGTTCTGGGGGGATTTGATCTGAGTCCGTGTTTGTGTGTGTGTGTGTGTGTGTGTGTGTGTGTGTGTGTGTGTGTGTGTGTGTGTGTGTGTGTGTGGGGGGGGGGGGGGGGGGGGTCTGTTCTATGTCTTTGTGTTCTAGGTGCAGCTCACTGGCTGCTGACACCTGTGACACGATGTGAGCTGGGTGTACACACACGCTCTCAACTCCCCGACACAAGACCCAGCTTTTGGGTTTTGTTGCTTCATTTTAGCCCTTTTTGTGAATACATCTCCTGTGTCTCTCCCTCTTTTCTGTCTCTGTCTCCCCCTCTCTTCTGTCTCTGTCTCTCCCTCTTTTCTGTCTCTGTCCCCCCCTCTCTTCTGTCTCTATCTCTCCATCTTTTCTGTCTTCTGACTCTGTCTCTCCCTCTCTTCTGTCTCTCTCCCTCTTTTCTGTCTCTGTCTCTCCCTCTCTTCTGTCTCTGTCTCTCCCTCTCTTCTGTCTCTGTCTCTCCCTCTCTTCTGTCTCTCCCTCTCTTCTGTTTCTGTCTCTCCCTCTATTCTGTCTCTGTCTCCCCCTCTCTTCTGTCTCTGTCTCTCCCTCTTTTCTGTCTCTGTCTCTCCCTCTCTTCTGTCTCTCCCTCTCTTCTGTCTCTGTCTCTCCCTCTATTCTGTCTCTGTCTCCCCCTCTCTTCTGTCTCTGTCTCCCTCTCTCTTCTGTCTCTCCCTCTCTTCTGTCCCTCTCTTCTGTCTCTGTCTCTCCGAGGCGTCGGAGCCCCCTCTCCGTGTTGTTTCTGAGTGATGTGGGCCTGATGGCGAACGCTGGGCGATGACAGATGGATGTGACAAGCAGATGGTTTTGCTTGTCGTCTCTTTAATCACACGGATCCAGTCGGCCATGAAGCCGCAGCAGCTCTGTCTTGTCACAGCAACACAAACTGGAGACAGATTGATCCGCGGCGACGCACACTTTGTTAGAAGTGAAGCTCGGCGAGAGAAGGGGCTAAATGTAAATGGGGGTCTTTGTGTGGAGGTCAGCTCTCATAGTGTTCTGACGAGTGTGTGGAGTGAGGTGTTTGAGTTGAACTTTTCATTTGACAGCTACGACCGTGTAAGTGTAAGTGTGTGATGTAAACAGTCGAAACAGTTGCCGTTGTCATTGCGATTATAAAACTGTTTTGACAGTTTGTCGGACACACTGAGCGCGCATTTCTATGACGAATGAAGCTTCGCGTAAGTTCAACCAGGAAGACTATCTACACACTCATTCATTCCTCCCTCTCTTCCTGCTCATATCTGTCCTCGCATTAGGGGCGTCGGCTCTTTTGTTAAACTAATCATAAGTTGGCCACATCTTCCTATCAGCCAATCACATCTTAGCTGTCGACTTGAAAAGCTGTCCTCCTCTCTGTGGTGTCTGCTGTCATTGCAGTGTGGATCGTAGTGACCCTCCTCCAGTCCTTCACCTCCAGTTCATCAGTTTGACACCCAGGTCTGAGATCACCTGAGGCCTGCTCCTCTTCTCATCCATCAGATCTCAGAGCTCTCTTCATCACCACCACCACCACCAGTGTCTAGACTCCACAGGGGGTATCTGATTCTACTCTCCGCTTCACTACCCCCTTTATAATCATGATGATGTCACGATGGAGTCTGATCGCCAAAGACCCAAGAAAGGCTCCTGCCCGAAACGTCCGTTGGAACAACTAGACTTGTGATTATACAATACAATAAAACTTCATGAATGCCTGAAGGACAATTTAAATTTGGGGAATAAACAAACGCGGCATAACACAAACACATTTATAGACATAGCTCTGGGTCTAGATACAGTCATTCCCTTCCTAACTGTAGTCTTTATGATGTACCATAACCTTAACCTTGCCCCCAGAGTGATCATAAATATGTCCTGACCCTTACAAGCTTCTTTTATTAGACAGTTCAAAGTTGAGAATGACAGGAAATAATTGGAGAGAGAGAGAGAGAGGAGTGACATGCAACCAAGGTCCTGGGTCGGATTCAAACCCAGGACATTGCGTTTACATGGTACGCACCTTGGACCACTTAATCACCCTCACAATTTGTCTGGTAATTGTATCATAGCAACTTCTGGAACCTCACACACGCACGCACGCACGCACACACGCACGCATGCATGCACACACACACACACACACACACACACACACACACACACACACACACACACACACACACTGTGCGCAGCCAAGATGGTTAGCTGTGTGAACCAAAAGTGAGGCTTTGCAGCGTTTTCAGGTGAGAGGTGTAATTAACACCTAAATGATGAACTCAGCAAAATAAGCTGGCGATCAGCTCACTGTGTGATAAGGGCTAATGTTGCACACACACACACACGCACGCACGCACGCACGCGCACACACACACACACACACACACACACACACTCGCACACAAACACAAACAAGCCAAAACACATGCAGAGAAGAGGAGCGAAACATATCCCGTACCACTGCAGTCTGTCTCTGCTCAGACAAGAAGATACCACGAGTGATCCCTGCAACGGTGTAGAGATAAGTAGACATTAGTCTGTCTCTCCCCTCCCTCCCTCTCTCCATCTCTCTCTCCCTCCCTCCCTCCCTCCCTCTCTCCATCTCTCCCTCCCTCCCTCCATCAACCCCACTCTCTGGCGCCGTGTCACGACTGCCACAGCTTTCAATCTCAAGGTTAGGCGGGCAAGGTCAAATTGACTTTAGCTTAATTAACTGTCAATTAAGGGAGTAATTGTTTCATAATGTGGTGTGCCCCCGAGACAAGGTGTGTGTGAGCGGGGCCAGCACTGTCAGAGCTGCTTTAGGCCGATAAGGTAGTGAGTGAAGCTTCCAAGACACAGAGAGAGAGAGAGAGAGACAGACAGGGGAAAGGTGTGTGCGAGGAGAGAGAGGGAATGGGTGTGTGTGTGTGTGTGTGTGTGTGTGTGTGTGTGTGTGTGTGTGTGTGTGTGCGTGCGCGTGCGCGTGCGTGTGCGTGTGTGCATGTGCGTGTGTGGTGTATACACTTTAGGCGATGTCACGATACATAAGCCACGATACGAGAGAGAGACAGACAGACAGACAGGGGAAAGGTGTGTGCGAGGAGAGAGAGGGAATAGGTGTGTGTGTGTGTGTGTGTGTGTGTGTGTGTGTGCGCGTGCGCATGCATGTGTGCATGTGTGGTGTATACACTTTAGGCGATGTCACGATACATAAGCCACGATACGATATTAATAATATCGGTATTTTAAACATTTTGCGATATCCTGAGTGTATTGCGATAATAACATATTGCGATTTATTACCTTTTTTCAACTGCAAATGACATTATGTCCCCAAAGGAAAACTCATAGACATACTGTAGGGGTGGGAATCACCAGAGGCCTCACGATACAATATGATCACAATAGTTAAAGGTGCAGTAGTAGGCAGTTTTAACCCATTGATACCTGATGCAGCATTTGCGTGTATATCCCTCATTTGTGTGCGTATCCCTTTAAGACCGCGAACCGCGTTAACGCGGTTCGCGGTCTTAAAGGGATACACACACAAATGCTGCATCAGGTATCAATGGGTTAAACAACATCAATGGAATGTTAACCATACAGTAGCAGAGCAGAGAGAACCCAAATTACCCTTGTTTGTTTGTGTGCTTGGCTAGCTAACCCCTTTTTTGTCACACCTACAACCAAAATTATAATGAAATAATATTGCCTACTGCAGCTTTAAGTCACAATACAATTTTAAAAGATTACATTATGTTACATTACGTCATTTGGCAGACGCTTTTATCCAAAGCGACTTACAATAACACATTTTTGTCAGCAATAGAGCAATCAACTATGGAGCACAGTCTATAGATTGAGATATGTCTATATGAGATACCCCCTCATATATGTCTATATGAGATTGATACTTGGCGTGAAATTTGTGTGAAATAAAAGAGATTGCTAAGAGGTGTGTGTGTGTGTGTGTGTGTGTGTGTGTGTGTGTGTGTGTGTGTGTGTGTGTGTGTGTGTGTGTGTGTGTGTGTGTGTGTGTGTGTGTGTGAGAGAGAGAGAGAGAGCGTGTGCGTGCGTGAGAGAGACCTATAATGAGAGAAAGTGATACATCCTCCATTATCCCGTAACAGCGGCTCGGCTGGACACCTCTAACTCCTCTCCATGGCCATCAGGTCGCCCTGAGGTTGCACCGCATACACACACACACACACACACACACACACACACACACACACACACACACACACACACACACACACACACACACACACACACACACACACACACACACACACACACACACACACACACACACACACACCAACACATACCCTCTCCGTCTCACACCGGGATGACATTCCTCACTCCAATCAACATTCATCAGTGTGTACAGAGGCTGCATCAGTACCACAGTGAACCAAGGGAGAGGAAAGGATGCAGGAGCAGAGAGAGGGGAGAGGGGAGGATGCAGGAGCAGAGAGAGGGGAGGATGCAGGAGCAGAGAGAGGGGAGAGGGGAGGATGCAGGAGCAGAGAGAGGGGAGAGGGGAGGATGCAGGAGCAGAGAGAGGGGAGAGGGGAGGATGCAGGAGCGGAGAGAGGGGAGAGGGGAGGATGCAGGAGCAGAGAGAGGGGAGAGGAAAGGATGCAGGAGCAGAGAGAGGGGAGAGGAAAGGATGCAGGAGCAGAGAGAGGGGAGGATGCAGGAGCAGAGAGAGGGGAGAGGGAGGATGCAGGAGCAGAGAGAGAGGAGAGGAAAGGATGCAGGAGCAGAGAGAGGGGAGAGGGAGGATGCAGGAGCAGAGAGAGGGGAGAGGGGAGGATGCAGGAGCAGAGAGAGAGGAGAGGAAAGGATGCAGGAGCAGAGAGAGGGGAGAGGAAAGGATGCAGGAGCAGAGAGAGGGGAGAGGGGAGGATGCAGGAGCAGAGAGAGGGGAGAGGGGAGGATGCAGGAGCAGAGAGAGGGGAGAGGAAAGGATGCAGGAGCAGAGAGAGGGGAGAGGAAAGGATGCAGGAGCAGAGAGAGGGGAGAGGAAAGGATGCAGGAGCAGAGAGAGGGGAGGATGCAGGAGCAGAGAGAGGGGAGAGGGAGGATGCAGGAGCAGAGAGAGAGGAGAGGAAAGGATGCAGGAGCAGAGAGAGGGGAGAGGGAGGATGCAGGAGCAGAGAGAGGGGAGAGGGGAGGATGCAGGAGCAGAGAGAGAGGAGAGGAAAGGATGCAGGAGCAGAGAGAGGGGAGAGGAAAGGATGCAGGAGCAGAGAGAGGGGAGAGGGGAGGATGCAGGAGCAGAGAGAGGGGAGGATGCAGGAGCAGAGAGAGGGGAGAGGGGAGGATGCAGGAGCAGAGAGAGGGGAGAGGGGAGGATGCAGGAGCAGAGAGAGGGGAGAGGGGAGGATGCAGGAGCGGAGAGAGGGGAGAGGGGAGGATGCAGGAGCAGAGAGAGGGGAGAGGAAAGGATGCAGGAGCAGAGAGAGGGGAGAGGAAAGGATGCAGGAGCAGAGAGAGGGGAGGATGCAGGAGCAGAGAGAGGGGAGAGGGAGGATGCAGGAGCAGAGAGAGAGGAGAGGAAAGGATGCAGGAGCAGAGAGAGGGGAGAGGGAGGATGCAGGAGCAGAGAGAGGGGAGAGGGGAGGATGCAGGAGCAGAGAGAGAGGAGAGGAAAGGATGCAGGAGCAGAGAGAGGGGAGAGGAAAGGATGCAGGAGCAGAGAGAGGGGAGAGGGGAGGATGCAGGAGCAGAGAGAGGGGAGAGGGGAGGATGCAGGAGCAGAGAGAGGGGAGAGGAAAGGATGCAGGAGCAGAGAGAGGGGAGAGGAAAGGATGCAGGAGCAGAGAGAGGGGAGAGGAAAGGATGCAGGAGCAGAGAGAGGGGAGGATGCAGGAGCAGAGAGAGGGGAGAGGGAGGATGCAGGAGCAGAGAGAGAGGAGAGGAAAGGATGCAGGAGCAGAGAGAGGGGAGAGGGAGGATGCAGGAGCAGAGAGAGGGGAGAGGGGAGGATGCAGGAGCAGAGAGAGAGGAGAGGAAAGGATGCAGGAGCAGAGAGAGGGGAGAGGAAAGGATGCAGGAGCAGAGAGAGGGGAGAGGGGAGGATGCAGGAGCAGAGAGAGGGGAGAGGGGAGGATGCAGGAGCAGAGAGAGGGGAGAGGAAAGGATGCAGGAGCAGAGAGAGGGGAGAGGGGAGGATGCAGGAGCAGAGAGAGGGGAGAGGGGAGGATGCAGGAGCAGAGAGAGGGGAGAGGGGAGAGGAAAGGATGCAGGAGCAGAGAGAGGGGAGAGGGGAGGATGCAGGAGCAGAGAGAGGGGAGAGGGGAGGATGCAGGAGCAGAGAGAGGGGAGAGGGGAGGATGCAGGAGCAGAGAGAGGGGAGAGGGGAGGATGCAGGAGCGGAGAGAGGGGAGAGGGGAGGATGCAGGAGCAGAGAGAGGGGAGAGGGGAGGATGCAGGAGCAGAGAGAGGGGAGAGGGGAGGATGCAGGAGCAGAGAGAGGGGAGAGGGGAGGATGCAGGAGCGGAGAGAGGGGAGAGGGGAGGATGCAGGAGCAGAGAGAGGGGAGAGGGGAGGATGCAGGAGCAGAGAGAGGGGAGAGGGGAGGATGCAGGAGCGGAGAGAGGGGAGAGGGGAGGATGCAGGAGCAGAGAGAGGGGAGAGGGGAGGATGCAGGAGCAGAGAGAGGGGAGGATGCAGGAGCAGAGAGAGGGGAGAGAGTGATGGAAATAGCCCGGAAAGGAGAAATGGAGGAGGAAGAAGTTGAGAAAAAGAAAGGAGAAATGAATAAAAGAGACAGGGAGAGAGGCCATGCGGTGAACGTTGATGAAATGCTGATTGCCTCTCGCTTCCTAATGGTTGGCCTGGAGGGGAATGACATCCACAGCTAAGCTCTTCCCTCTGCATTCTGTTCTATCTCCAGAGCCAGTGGAGACAACTACAGAAGTTCTATCTCCAGAGCCAGTGGAGACAACTACAGAAGTTCTATCTCCAGAGCCAGTGGAGACAACTCCAGAAGTTCTCTCTCCAGAGCCAGTGAAGACAACTCCAGAAGTTCTCTCTCCAGAGCCAGTGGAGACAACTACAGAAGTTCTCTCTCTGGTCCAGGGATTTAAACCGGCGAACTCCGAATCACAAGCCTGCTCCTTTAACCTCTAGGCTCCTTCAGACTAATATAACTTTATACTTTAACTTTATAACTAATATAAAATGTACCCAGCCAACTTATCATACATGGACTATTGGACTTAGGGAGACTGCATACAAAATATGAAATGTCTGTCCGTCAAAACCTGCCTCTGCTGAAACCACAAAATTTGTGAAATATTTTGAGGATAGAGGGTGCGTTCGGAAATAGCACTCCGAGCGCCCAGGCACTCTGGCACAAACTGGACCGTTGGTAAATTGGGAGCGCTGTTGGAATACAGCGTTGGGCTATTCACAGTGCTACACTCTCAGAGTGGCAGAGTGCACTCTGAGAGTGCTACACTCTCAGAGTGGCAGAGTGCACTCTCGGCACTCCGTCAGAGCGCCAAGAGATGATGAACTGCTAAAATGGTTAAAAAAACACACAGGGGAAGCGAAGAGAACGGAGGAGAGGAGCTGAGAGCAGATAAGAGTGAGCGGTTTGTATGTGTGTAGCAGTTAGCCAACTGCTAGCCAGTAGCATGTGTTTCTACTAAAACGAATGACCCGTTCGTTAATTCATACAGAAAGAGCACGCTCTGCCTCTTTGAACAGCTGCACTCTCATTCTCGTGCAGAGCGTCAGATTGGGATTTCCGAACGCACCCTCAATTTAATCTTCTTCTGTTTTGGAGCATTTTGGTCTTTATTTAGATAGGACAGTAGGCAGACAGGAAAGGTGCCGAGAGAGAGGGGATGACATGCGACAAATGACCTCGGGTCAGATTCGAACCCGCGTCGGCCCGCACGAAGGACCGAGCCTCCCTCATATGCGTGCTACCCAGGTGAGCCACCAGGACGCACCGATTTCATCTCCAGTGTTCCTGAGTACGGACACGGTTTGAGAAAAACACTGCCTTACTGTATGGAATGGGGGGAATATCCGTGAACACTAATCCATTTCAATTACAGCTTATATATCTGTGAACTGGTAATTAGTTCCAGAGACTAGAGATTCTCCGGCTAATCAACGCTATCACAGTACATCCTTTTCCATCAATGCATTTAATTGTTTCCCCTGTTGCTTTATTTTGGTGTTTTTCTCACCACTATCGAGTAACAGGAGTGATTATACAACTCGGGCCCGCCTATTGATTAAGAAGCTCCTCCGGGTTTCTGATGGTCTGTTGGAACCCTAACGTACAGCCCCGTTTGTATGCCTGTGAAGTGCTGAAACAACCCGAGGTGCATTCTCGATGGCGCCTCTGGAGATTGATGGAAGCAAGGGGTGTCTGGATGGACGGATGGAATGGATGATAGACAAATGCATGAGTGATGGGGAGATAAGTGGATGGGTAGATGAATCGCTGGATGGCTGCACAGATGGGTGTGTAGCCGGACTGATTATCTGGAAGATGGAGAGGCGGACTATAGTGCAATGGAATGGGTGGCTTGTCATCAGATGAGCTGATGAATAAATGGCAGCTTAGATACAGTAAGTAGATGGCCAGAGAGAGAGATTGATAGGTGTTTTTCCTCGCTGGGGCCACCTGCACCCTCCACGGTTTAGAAGAGGGTGAGCAGGTCCTCATCTATAATAGGGGTAATGGAGCTCAAAATAAGCTCGCAAACAACTCTGTCTCTTTCCGGCCTCTCTCCCCCTGCTGCCTCTCTCCACAGACTCGCTGTACAAACACCTGCCTTGTATCTAGCAGCACTATTTCATAAAGGAGCACAGAAAGGTAGAGACTCGCACACTGGAGAAAACAAACGAACAAACCTTGGAGCGTGATCTGTGAAAATAATGGGCCATAAAATACCCATCCTTTCTTTGGAATCTCAAATTCCACGTGTGATCAATTACAGTTTTCTATCGGTTGAATTTATGATAGTAACTGACTGTATAAGCCTAGTTTTAAATGGATACCACTATTATTGAATTAGAGTTTTCTCTTCATTTTTTTAAGCCTATGGTGATTCAGATTTGTCTTCTCACTTGTTTCTTATTGTACATCTATGTTTCATCATCAACTCACACCTGTTGTTGGCACCTGATGTTACCTGTTGTGTCCCCACAGCTGGGGATCGAACCGGGAACCTCCGGTATGGGACGGACGCTCTATCAAGGAGACTAAAACCCCTTTGGGCTAGTATCTGTTGCTACAGGTAGGGCGTGGTGAGGTTTACTCACTGCCCAGCATGTCCACTGGCTACTGGTACACTCACCCCCCTAAATCTCACTCCTATCCGGGTCACGGCACCAATGTGACCTGCCTTGTGCAGCTGGGGATCGAACCGGGAACCTCCAGCATGGGAGGTGAACACTAGCGAGGAGGCTAAAACCCACTGCACAGCATGACCACTGTCTACCACAGTTGTTTTCACTCAGAAATGAAATCATAATGTGTTTTTGTTTACCTGTGTGAGTGTGTGCGTGCCGTTCATATGTTCATATTCCTCCGCATCTGTTTGCCTGTGATTTTTCGTACATTTATTTTATTTTATTTAACCTTTATTTATACAGGGGCAAGGCCTTTGAGAGCACACTCTCATTTTCAAAGGAGCACTGTTACAATAAAAAAACATTTACAGAGGTTGCAGAATTACAAACAGGCAGATATAGACAAACAATCAAAACAAGAAGATAAAAGTACATCAAGTAAAGCAAGAGCATTCCTCGTGCAGGGTACCCTCAAGGAGCACTTTAAAAGACTCTAACATTCTGTTAGCATTGTTGACGCTCTGTCGACAGTGTTACCAGTCCAGGACATGACTGTCATCCTCTCTTCCCCTCCTCTCTCCACTCCTCTCCTCCTCTGTCCTCTCATCCCTCCTCTCCTCTCCCCTCCTCTCCTATTCTCTCCCCCTCTCTCCTCTCCTCTCCCCATCCTCTCTCCTTTCTCCCCTCCTCTCCTATTCTCTCCTCTCCTCCTCTCTCCTCTTCTCTCAGTTGTTTTGCATGGAGGTACTTTGCTGTCCTCTCTCAACAGATGGGCTGGACACACATTGGTGGCTCAGAGTGTAGAGTAAATGTTAGTGAGGCACCAGGGTTGGATTGATGTGTGTGTGTGTGTGTGTGTGTGTGTGTGTGCGTGTGTGTGTGTGTGTGTGTGTGTGTGTGTGTGTGCATGTGTGTGTGTGTGTGTGTGTGTGTGTGTGCGTGCCTGTGCATGTGTGCGCGCGCGTGTGTGTGAGTGTGTGTGTGTGTGTGTGTGTGTGTGTGTGTGCGAGTGTGCACGCGTGCATGTGCGCATGTACATGCACACCTTTTCTGTATGATCACATGCTATTTTTTCTCTTCCACCTCTGTCTCTCTTTCTCTCTGTGTGTAACGTGTGTGTGCGTGTGTGTGCGTGTGTGTGTGTGTGTGTGTGTGTGCGTGTGTGTGCGTGCGTGCGTGTGCATGTGTGCGCGCGTGCGCGTGTGTGTGTGAGGACAGGTGGCGGTGGAGGTGGCAATGCTACCAGCCACACACTCCGAATACATTTCCCCTTCCTCTCATCACCCCCCAACCCCCATCTCATTTAATAGTCATCCTGGCAGCTCCGCCATTCAAACCCAGTTATGCTAATGTCCTGTTGGATATCAAGCTGCTTGTTCTTTAACCATTTTATATTAGCTCTATTGATCGTCACTTCGTTACAAATAATTGCGCAGATAGCTGTTATCTACTGGGGGGAATGCAGGATGTACAGATGGGCAGAAAAAGTGACGAGTCTGCAGGATGGAGAAGGCAAATAAAAAAAGAGAAATCAATAGAAAGTAAGCAGTTTTTCCCCACCTGAGAAAAGTTCAAGAGTAGCGAGGTTCTACAGTGGCCTAGTCTAGAAGCTACGCTAATTCCATGGGCATGGACGTCAAGTCAAAATAGTGAAATGTTTGGACAAATGAAAGGCAGAGTGATCTGTATAGGCACCACTTATTCAAAATGGGCAAATTGTAAAATGCCCTATAGTAGGGGTGTCACAATACACTCAGTTCACGATACGATACGATACACGATATTGGGTTCACGATAACGATACGATACGATATTTTAACAATATTTTTTTGCGATCCATTTGTAAGTTGAGGGGGCATCCTCCACGCTAATTTGAGTAATTTCACCATTCTCATCCTCCGTGTCTGTAACGTCCCTCGTCTGTTCAAACAAAGCAATGAAAAGGAGAGCGAGCATGCAGTCAGATGCAGATCAGTGCCACCATGTTCAGCTTCTTTTTCTCACGATATGAGATTTCATCTCAACGATACATATTGTCACGTTTTGATATCACGATATATTGTGGGACGATATATTGTGACATCCCTACCCTATAGTCTTGTTTTGCAATTTAATTGTCTTTAAATTGCATTAGGCATTGTGGCAATTCAAGGTACTGTGCATAATTACAAATTATTCTATGGGCCTGAATATGTGATTCTGAATTTGACAATTTTTTTCTAATTAAGAAATGCCATATACTACTGGCCGGCGCCTAGTTAATTTTGGCATGTGACAGTCCATTCAGTACCTACTTCTATCCCAGAGCAATGTTATACATGTACATACTAGATCACCCCCCCCCCCCCACACACACACACACACAGACACACACACACACACACACACACACACACAGACACACACACCTGCACTCCTCGTGGGTTCTTGCCCCAAAGGCAGCACAATCAGTCAGGGTCTCCTGCGGGGAGAGGCAGGCTGACCTTCACAGCCACAGGGCTGCTAGGACACAGTGGGAGGGAGGGGGAGAGAGGCGGGGGGAGGCAGACACAATGGGGGAGAAACGCTAAGAGTTTAGATGCCACATGGAAAAGTCTTGAACAAAGAAAGTGAGAGGGAGTTGGAGGCATAATATCATCCCGACCATTTACTGAGCAACTGAGACAGGTCGGCTTGAACTGGCAGCAGTTTGCAAGGAAATGTTAGCAGCAGTAAGAGCAAAATATTGCTGGCCAGCTGCCACAGATGGGAAGTAACTAAGTACAAATACTTTGTTACTGTACTTAAGTAGGATTTTCAGGTACTGTATCTGTACTTTACTGAGTATTTATGTTTCTGACAACTTTTTTACTTTTACTCCCTATATTTTAACACAAATATCTGTACTTTCTAGTCCTTACATTTTCAAAACAGGGTAGTTACTTTAAGTCTGACGATGTAACATTGTCTGTCTCTCTCATCTCGCGCTCTCTCCCGGCTTTCACGCATTATGTGGACCTTTTTTGTGGAGAAACCATATCACACATATTATTAATCAAAGTATAGTCTTTACACATCTTAAAACATGTTTGGAGGGTGTTATAAGTTCCATTGGCATTTCCTAATCAATAAGCTAATAATTGCATACGCATAATTATGCTATGAGTTACGATGACATGACATGTCACCAGGGCCGGTTCCAGAACAAGATGACTAGGGATGCATCCTAGATAGGAAGGGGTGCAGATGCCTGGCCAAAGGCATTTTATTTTACTAAAAATAATGCATTTTACCATCATTTCAGGTAGAATGATACCAGCCAAGCAAGAATATTTCAAGTGTTTCAAGTGCTTTACTGAAATATTTGGACCATATACAGTAATGATAATACAATTATCTCAACCTTAAAAGGTTACATATAGGTGCCAAAAAGCCATACATTCACATCAAAGAACAAAGAAAAACAACAATTATAATTCAAGTTTAAACGTAAAAGTTTAAGTGTGCAGCTGCAGCATTTATTTTATTTATTTATTAATTTTTTTCAACTGAGCATGCAGACAATTAAAATAAGGGTGCAATGCATGCTTTTGCACCCCCGTAGAACCGGGCCTGCATCTCACACATATAGATTCACTCCAGTGGCATTGAGGACTTCTCCTTTTGCTGAAGCCTTGGACAGTGTGTCGTGTTCCATAACAATTAATAACAGTCTCAGTCAGACTGCGACACACACACATTTATCCCATCTCCCTCTCCCCCCCCCCTCCTCTCTGCTTTCCTCAGCCTCTCTGAGTATAAGTCATCCATGTCAACTGTCAGTCATCACTGAATATTGGGACTCTGTACATTAATCAGATGTGTACATTGAGATTCAGTCACTTCTATAAATAGAGTTTATGGGAGAATGTATGGTATATATATACTTTTATAAGACATCTTTCTGGACTCCTGGTTTCAGTTTATTTGGTTTATATTAGCTGTTATGTATATTATATTGCGGATGAGGAGTGGTAAATTCCATTCTATAACAGAGGGGATCTGCTGAGTTGAATAGTCTTCAAATCTTATTACTTTAAGGGCCAGCTGTAAGAAGGCATGAATTCTGAGACTACAGTCTAAGAGTAGATTCTCACACGGTTTCATTTGACTTCTAACCTGTTAGAAATCCCACGTCCAGAGTAACTGCAGCAATGACCTATGTCATGGCAAATTATTGATCAAGTGTTTATTGATTGATTAATTATTAATTATCACAATTGTAAGATGTATTTTGTGAACTGTGTTCTTCATCAATGCAGAAGATTGCTGTTCAAGGAGAACATGTAAGTTCCTGTGAGAACCTGTGTCTTGTTTTGGGAATAGACTGGATTTGTTATGTATTCTAGTGAACATCAGATAACTATTGACATCATGGAAACTTTCTGTTGTGCATCCAAGGTGGAGGGCGGGTGCGATAGTTTCAGTATATGATGAGATGTAACAATGACTCGTGGCTCTTGTATTGACAAATGTAGTCAAGGGGAGACCTCCGTGCACAGAGATATTTGTGGAATAAAACCTCCTAAGAACATTTAAAACGGATATCTCATTATTGATGAATCAGCAGGGCATTGCAGCAAATTTTGCCTCCACACCTACACCGTCAAAGTATCACCTCCCAAATGCATGTATGTATGTTGCTCTGTTCCTTGGTGTGCTGTGAGCAGCACTGCTATGTTTGTACTCCACTCCCAACATGACGCTCCAAGGTCTCAGGTCAGAGCAAAATGTCTGACTTGAACCCGGGGTCAGATTGCTTTGCAGCTGAACCGTCGTAACTCACCGAGCCCGTTAAGAAAACCTTGGTGTGAACTGACAGGTGTGAGCGTGATATGATCATGTTCTCTCAGGTTAGCAGAAAAATGACTAGCAACATGCCAAAAGTATAGCGCTGCATGTGTTTGAATTAGGGTTGTCAAAAGTATCGATAGTATCGATAAAACTCAATACTAAAAATTTGAAATGGATACAATACTCATTTGCAACAGGTATCGATAGTATCACTACTAACAATTTGAAACAGATACAATGCTCATTTGCAACAGTATCAATATCAGCAGTGCTTTCTTTTCTTAATGAAAAATCACACATGCTACTGATTTCTCCCTCCCTGTCATTGGTGGGTATCTGTTGCTTCAACAAGCTCAAAGTGTTCTGATAGGCTGATGACAAGAGCAGGTGTGATCTGCTGTGTTCTGATAGGCTGATGACTAGAGCAGGGCTAATCTGCTGTGTAAGTGCAAAGTTTGATCAGGTCTAGATTATGGAGAAGTGTGCGTCTGTCCGTCCATCTGTCTTTGTTTATTTTGTATGCCTCTTGATGTGTTGTCACCCCCCCGCGTGGTATCGAAAATGGTATCGAGTACCGATATTTTCCAGGGTATCGGTATCGAAGTAGAAATTCTAGTATCGTGACATCCCTAGTTTGAATAGTATTTAAGCAGCTATAGAGGTATGGGGGATGTAGCCTGGGTAAATCCAGCAGCCTCCACGTGACCTCTATCTATGTGCTATCAGTCATAGCACATACTGTAGATAGAGGTCACGTGGAGGCTGGGTTTACCCAGGCTATAATGGGGATGTACAGTACTGTATGGCGGAGCTACACAGTTTGTGTTTTCATCGACAGACATGGACCTACAACACACAAATATAGTACACAACGCATGCTTTCACAGGCACACGTACAAGTACATCAAATGACTTGGACACCTAACTGCCCAACAATCAACATACCGGTACACACACCATCTTGAATCAGTACCACCTCCAACTGGGGGTTTCACAGACTCGTCGACTATAGAGCTCAACAGGCACGTGACTTTTCAGGACGTATCCCACCCCAGAAGTTCCATAATTCCCATACACATTTGTGGGGGGAGGGGATCGAAAATGTGATGCCCTACCTCCAGCACACACATGTCCCTGCAGTACGGCCACCCTACCTCCAGCACACACATGTCCCTGCAGTACGGCCACCCTACCTCCAGCACACACATGTCCCTGCAGTACGGCCACCCTACCTCCAGCACACACATGTCCCTGCAGTACCTCCAGCACACACATGTCCCTGCAGTACCTCCAGCACACACATGTCCCTGCAGTACCTCCAGCACACACATGTCCCTGCAGTACGGCCACCCTACCTCCAGCACACACATGTCCCTGCAGTACGGCCACCCTACCTCCAGCACACACATGTCCCTGCAGTATGGCCACCCTACCTCCAGCACACACATGTCCCTGCAGTACGGCCACCCTACCTCCAGCACACACATGTCCCTGCAGTACCTCCAGCACACACATGTCCCTGCAGTACCTCCAGCACACACATGTCCCTGCAGTACCTCCAGCACACACATGTCCCTGCAGTACGGCCACCCTACCTCCAGCACACACATGTCCCTGCAGTACGGCCACCCTACCTCCAGCACACACATGTCCCTGCAGTACGGCCACCCTACCTCCAGCACACACATGTCCCTGCAGTACGGCCACCCTACCTCCAGCACACACATGTCCCTGCAGTACGGCCACCCTACCTCCAGCACACACATGTCCCTGCAGTACGGCCACCCTACCTCCAGCACACACATGTCCCTGCAGTACGGCCACCCTACCTCCAGCACACACATGTCCCTGCAGTACGGCCACCCTACCTCCAGCACACACATGTCCCTGCAGTACGGCCACCCTACCTCCAGCACACACATGTCCCTGCAGTACGGCCACCCTACCTCCAGCACACACATGTCCCTGCAGTACCTCCAGCACACACATGTCCCTGCAGTACGGCCACCCTACCTCCAGCACACACATGTCCCTGCAGTACGGCCACCCTACCTCCAGCACACACATGTCCCTGCAGTACCTCCAGCACACACATGTCCCTGCAGTACGGCCAGGTCAGTGTTTATGTAGTTGTGACCTTCCCCTCTCTGTAGCCCTCCTGGTCATCTTTAGCCTTATAGTTTAATGGCTGATGACTGCAGCTGTCCAACACCAGATCAATCACACTTGATCTGTTCTCTCTCTCCCTCTCTCTTGCCTTGATAGAGATAGATAGATAGATAGATAGATAGATAGATAGATAGATAGGTAGGTAGGTAGATAGATATATAGATAGTGTAGATAGATAGATAGATAGATAGATAGATAGATAGATAGATATATAGATAGATAGATAGATAGATAGATAGATAGATAGATAGATAGATAGATAGATAGATTGTCTACTTTTAAAACTCATTACCTGTTTAAAAGTTGGAGGAAGGGGAGGTGGCCTGTACCCGCGTTTAACAGCTCAAGTGAAGTTAGAGAGGGGCTCGAACACATGGGAGGCCTCAGGAGACGCAGGCTGACAGGGAAGAATGAATCAGGAGGAACCCTCTGGAGGGTGAGGAGACGAGGGGGGAGAGAAATAAGATGGAAGGAGATGAGGAGAGAGAAAAGGTGAGAGGAGAGCAAAGAGTTGAGGACGAATAGCAGTATTAAGTCATTGTATCTGTATCTGTGTGCAATATGTGCAAAATGATGTGTTTGTCTTTGTGTGTGCTTTTTCGTGTGTGTGTGTGTATGTGTGTGTATGTGTGTGTGTGTGTGTGTGTGTGTGTTCTGTCATTCTGGCAGAAGTTCTGTGCGTTTAGGTGTCTGGCAGCGCTCAGGCTATCACACAAACACACACACACACACACACACACACACACACACACACTGTTCGAGTGAAAGACAGACAAGTGTCACATCTACATTAGACTGAAGGGAGAGACACTCGACCATATGCTAACATCTGTTTGTCGCTATTTTCAGTTAGCATTTGAAATTTTCAGAGGTGAGTTTTGAAGGGTGATTATATTTCTCAGAGGAAAAATGAGAATAAATGAGTTTTTCCGTTGCGAGAAGAAGAGATCACTCTCAGATAAATACATCATATTAAACCTAAAGACTGGCCACAAATCTAATGTGTCAGTCAGTTTACATGCAGAGGTGAAACATTATACCGCCATGGAAGAAGGACGAGATATTCTCTGGCAACAATAGCCTGCTCTCCCCCACCCCCCCACCCCCCCTCTTCATTTTTCAATGGAGAGGCAAAGTGATTGTGTGTCTGTATGGGGGTAATAGAAGATAAATTCTGTTGGAGGAAAATGAATTAGTTAGGAAAGGGTGTCTTGGTGAGAAATGGCTCTGTCGCGGAGAGAAGTCATGAGGATGGTGATAATAAGCTGAAATGATCTTCTCACAATAATAACAGCAACAAGCTGCTTTCCGTTGTGAGCCAGACTCAAACGCAAGAAATGTAAACAGCAATCGCTCGCCTCAGTCGACCTATAGCTAATGTGCGCTCTCTCCGCAATCAAACAAACTAAGCCAATCGCATGTATGATTGAACGCACGCGTGCCTCGATCCATTCTTGCATTCACCCGAAATGTGGTTGAATAGGAATGACGACGATGACACCCTGTACTACATAGATGGCTTTGGGACACCCCTAAGACTTGACTGAGATGATGAGCTCACACAGGCAAACAACATGGCGGCGGCATTTGCCTTTATCTAAACACATGCTAGTGCTCAAGGGTCGTCGTCGAGGAGAAGCTGTGCAACACTGACGTTGAACCCCTGGCCCGTTCCCTGCTGTTTAGTGACATGATGCAGATGTCCTATAGAGGCTTCTGTAGTTGTAGTCCTTCCCTTATCACGTCGTTGATTCATACAGAAGACGCACGCGGCCATTTTGCGACGACACCATGTTCCTTAGTTTGATCGAATGTAATGATACATGGCTCACAATGACCAACTGGCTCACTCTTATGATTCCAAGAGTTCATACGGAACTTGGGAAAAACTGCTTTTAACTACTGTGCACCTCATACATGGAACACCATTCAACAAACAGTAAAACTCAATACCCTGGTATCTTTCGGTCAGTTTAAATCTCTGATCACCAACCATTCCACCACCATAGCCTGCACTTGTTTTGGTTGACTGTACACACTTTATATGTTTACCATTTATTATGTTTGCATTTTGTACATTTACTGTATTTATTATGTATGTATTTTTTACTCGACATCATTGCAAATGAGGCTTGTCCTCAATGAACTTTCGCGTTTAAATAAAGATTGAATGAATGATACATGTTTGTAGGCACCTTGTATTGTTATGTGTTATTGTGTATATAAACGAGCAGCGTGCAGTAGTGCTCATCACCACCAAGCACTACTGACCCACCAGCACGGAGACGGATACCTCGGCCGAGCGACTCAAGACTGCTAACCAGGTGAGCTCTGCCAACTTCTTCATGTGACAGTGACAGCCATGTGTCATGTGACAGCCATGTGTCATGTGACAGCCATGTGTCATGTGACAGCATGTGTCATGTGACAGCCATGTGTCATGGATCCAGTGTTTGCTAGAAAACTCCTGGAAAATGAAGCCTTATGTCAATGTTACTGTTAAGTCCTAGAAGCTCTGGCCCTGAGACACCCCACACTTTGACATGGTCTCACAACCCAACCTCTCTCAACCCCAGGACTTGCTACAGTACCTCATCCATCGTTCCTTAACCATCACCCCATTTACACCTGGTTTTTAAATGCCACCTGCTGTATCCGGATAAATGATCTGGATACTAAAGTGCCAAAAGCAACGATGGTGCACTTCTACACCTCCATCGTTAAGTCCATCCTCACCTCCTCCATCACCGTCTGGTACACTGCTGCCACTCTCAAGGACATCAACAGACTGCGGCGCATCATCCGCTGTGCTGAGAAGGTGATCGGATGCAACCTGCCATCCCTTCAGGACCTGCACACAGCCAGGACGCTGAAGCGGTCTCGTAAAGTCATGGCCGACACCCGGTCACAAACTCTTCGGAATGCTCCCCCTCGGCAAGAGACTGAGGTCAAAACCAAAACCTCTCTCCACAAGAACAGCTTCTTCCCAACTGCCATCGCCCTCATCAACAAGGCCCGAAAGCCCCCTCCAAATCAAACGTCACTTGCAGCAACAGCAGCTGGACTACTAACACTCGTAGATTATTGTAGCTTCTACTTCTAGAACTTTCTACTCCGTTAGATTACTCTTGTTAACTACATTGCACACCGCTTGGACTGTAAATGTCTATTTAATGCCTATTTAACTTGGACTGTAAGTTCATATATAATTCCTATTCAACACTCCTACTCGTGTATACAGTATATTGTATATATTGGGCTGCACTTGCAATGTTGTGAAGAATGCCTTTATTAGCTGTATGTATAAGGTGTGGCTTGGTGATGTGTGAATGTGTGTGTTGAGCACATCTGCACTCTGTGTGTGTGCGCATATGTGTGTGTGTGTGTGTGCGCATACCGTATGTGTGTGTGTGTGTGTGCGTGTGTGTGAGCGCGTTCGTGTGTGTGTATGACACTCCAATGGGACGTCATTGTGTTTTCCTTGTGTTTCGCACCAGCCAGATGTAAAGTGCTGATGTCTGGTGGTCCTCACTAACACATTCCGGCACGCTGATGTTGGAGTACACACCCAGACATGCACTATGCTCGGGCATGCTGATACTGGCTTACGGAGACATGCGCAGCGAGCGCTGACACTCTGGCCCCTGTCTGTCCTATTCCAGCTGGGATCTTATCAGCGTGTGTGCTGGGTGTGGTGTGTGGTGTGTGGTGTGTGTGTGTGTGTGTGTGTGTGGTGTGTGTGTTGTGTGGTGTGTGTGTGGTGTGTTGTGTTGTGTGTGTGTGGCGGGTGGTAATCACAAGATATAAATGCATCAGGCATCTGGCCGGCCGACCACAATGGAGGCAGCAGCGCTCTGCTCACTATACGGCTACAGCTACAGTAGCATCGTAGCATCCCGGCAGGCAGCGTGTCCTTGAGATGGCGAATGAGAGTCAGGTGGAAAAATGACAAGTAAATGATGAGTTTACCCAACCCTGTCCACACAATCTGATCTCACGCTCGCTCTCTGTGTCTCTCTCTCTCTCACAGGATCAGATTGGAATCTACATGTGGTCATTGTCTACTCTAAAGCATTAGGACGTGTCTGCCCAACATCTGAACCAGCTGAAAGCTCATATACAGGCAGGGTATGTATTGAAGGGAACAACTTTCAGCGTGGGTGCTGTTTTTCTTTTTTTGACTAGCTTTGTCTGACTCCGAAATTCTGAGAATATTAGTCATTATATCTGAAACTGTATTACCCTGCACAGTATGGATTTTTATTTTTATTGTATTTAATTTTATTTAATTTAATTTAATTTTTTATTTATTTGACTAGATTTTTTACTTTTATCATGTGATAATTGTACACCATGGGAACAGAAACGATGGCTTTTGTAGGACACTGACTATAAAGGTTTGTTATATCAGTGTGGGTTTAAACTTTTCCTGCTAGATAAGTCTAGAAGCAATTCCGATGAGAGTGCTGCAGCATCAACATGGAGGCGTTGGCCCTGCATGTGTGGGATTGTTTCATCTAAATTCTCCTATTCCATCTGCTGTGGTGCCTCTCTCCAGGGGGTCCCACAGCGGTCGGTGGGCTGGCTGGCTGTCACTGCCCTGCTCCCTGCCTGCCTAAATGAACAGCCCTGCCACTATCTCAGGGTCACCTTCCCCTGTCCCCAGCCTCTCACTACCACCACCTCCCAGTCTCTCTCTCCCTCTCTGTCTCTCTCTGTCTCTCTCTCTCTCTCTCTCTCTCTCTCTCTCTCTCTCTCTGTCTATTTTCCTCTGTCTCTGTTTCCTACCCCCCCTCTCTCTCTCTCTCTCTCTCTCTCTCTCTCTCTCTCCTCTCTCTGTTTTCCTCTGTCTCGGTTTCCTTGTTTCCCTGTCATCACTGTTACCCTCTCTCTCTCTCTCTCTCTCTCTCTCCTCTCTCTCTCTCTCTCTCTCTCTCTCTCTTTTCCTCTGTCTGTTTCCCTGTCATCACTGTTACCCTCTCTCTCTCTCTCTCTCTCTCTCTCTCTCTCTCTCTCTCTCTCTCTCTGTTTTCCTCTGTCTCTGTTTCCCTGTCATCACTGTTACCCTCTCTCTCCCTCCTACTCTTCCTTGGACTGTTCACACGGGCATGGCTCACCTTTCTAACCGGGGTCCATATCACCATACAGTCTATAGGGACAAGCATTCTTGTCGCATGGCGTGTTGACAAGGTTATTACAACGCATTACAACTTCAATTCCATTGTCAATAACTGCTAAAGTCAACCTGGAAACATGTCTCTGTCCTCTGCTAAGGGAGCGAGAACATAATCAAACTACACAAAACAACCCCAAAAAGTAAGGAGATGGATGTTTATAATGATTAGAATTATTTTGTTAAAATGTATTGAACATTCACAACACCCTTCACACACTCTGCAGCAGTTATTTGCATTGTCGCCATTTCTTTCATTGCAAAGTTCCAGATATGCACACAACAAATTCAAACACTTTTCACCTAACGTTAGCATCAGGATCCAATTAAGCTCCTGATTGCAGTTAATTACACTGGGCTTAGGATTCCAATTTCCAGCCAAGGTAATGGTGCAAACATTCAATCGATCTTTGGATCAATCCAGCAATTAATCACCCAATTAATTACTGTACATCAAGTGCTGATTGTGATCAGGTTGAGTGAGTGACAAGACGCTATACATACACTCTAAATGACTCCGTTACAGCAGGAACCCCCAAATAGATGCTTCAAACTAAAGACCCCCGTTGGATAAATCTTTTGTCTCAGGAAACTTTTTTCTGTGTGCTGAGGAACACTTCAGCCAAATTGTACCATTCTAAGATGCACTGAATTGAAATGTTCACATAATGATATGAACATACAATCATGATATAATCGCGGCTAGTTGAGGCGTGGTCAAAAGGTCATGTAATTGCATTTTTGACTTTCTGAAATATGAATGTGCTTTGGTATTCTCATTATTTCTAGGATTTGCCAGCATTTTATTGTGCCATATCACTTAGATCCAATCGAATGCGAAACAAACCACATATAATCCGATCCAACCTTTGATGACGTATCCATTCAACACGTTCTCACTCCGAGCGCGTAGCATATTGACGCTTTGTCCCGTCCCTTGTTACCGTCGCTTGTTACTAACATGGTACCCTTGAGCGACAAACGACTTGGGCTTTCCGACTAAACTCAATGTAAACCCATGGAAGTCATCTTTGACGCTTATGGCAACTGCTCCCCCACTGCTCCCCCATTAGTCAACTGCTCCCCCATTAGGGTCTGGGGGGAGGTTAGGTTTAGGCGTGGGGGTGGGAGAGGTTAGGTTTAGGCGTGGGGGGTGGGAGAGGTTAGGTTTAGGGTTAGGGTCTGGGGGAGGTTAGGTTTAGGCATGGGGGGTGGGAGAGGTTAGGTTTAGGGTTAGGGTCTGGGGGAGGTTAGGTTTAGGCGTGGGGGGTGGGAGAGGTTAGGTTTAGGGTTAGGGTCTGGGAGAGGATAGCTCCTCCCCCCAGACCCTAATGGGGGAGCAGTTGACTAATGGGGGAGCAGTTAGGCTAATGGGGGAGCAGTTGCCATAAGCGTCAAAGATGACTTCCATGGGTTTACATTGAGTTCATGGGTTTACGTCAATATGCTACGTGCTCGATCCATTCCATGCTACACATGAATGGTCAAGACTCCTACTGAATCAGGGACACCATGTTATTTCTGATTCTCTGCTCTACCTGTATGCTTGCATAGCAGGAAAACTCTTTTACTGGTGCCATATCTCTGGGCCATAGAAACACTCCATAACTACAAAGTGTTCATCAGATAGAGAACACTGATAGTGAGGGTAACACTGATGACAATCCTCCTGAGAGATAGCATCCTATGCCAGAACACACTGCTCACACCTTCCCATCTCTCTCTCTCTCTCTCTCTCTCTCTCTCTCTCTCTCTCTCTCTCTCTCTGTCTCTCTCTCTCTCTCTGTCTCTCTGCCACCTTTACACTGATAACACATTATTACAACAAGGTTGCATCACCACATTACTTTCTCCCTGTCTCCCTCCCTTCCCCTCTTTTGTGTCATGTGCAGAACAACCATCAGGCCCAAACAACGTTCATTCCCTCGGACGTACCGCTTTTGTAAGTGATAAGGTTGTTGGCTACTAATTGCATTAGCCCAGCGGGTTATTGAAGTTCTGCTCCATAACTCGTGGTCAGCGCAGTAAAAGATGACCCCCAGTCACCAACCCAATCAGTAGGTTGAGCAGGCACGTGCATACATAGACATCAAAGGGGGCTTGAGCCCCTGCCTTTTTTTCAGTCTGTAAAAAGTGCCCTTTCCTGACCATGAATGCAACATTTCTAATGGTGCTTTGTATGGAAATTGCCCTTTCCATGCCGTCACTGAAGGCAGCATTCAAAGAGAAATGCCTTTTCCGAGCTCTCTTGGCCTTGAATGCACCATTTATAATAGGCCTCTGCATGGACCAGTGTTTTTTCAAGCCGCCCCTGAAGTCAGCAGCCCAAAACGGCCGTCCCCGCCCACTCCAGCAGTGCACTCAGCCACATGCAGACTGAACGACAGCAGCACAGCCGGCACACACTGACAGATATCAGTCAACTTGAATCAGGTATGTATGTTTGTCAAAACAAAGAATTATACAGAGAGCCACCCCCCCCCCATTTCAGTTTCATGTTGAAATTTCGGCGGTGCAGACAGACAGGCATGCAGCAGCCTGTAATGCCATTTTACACCCCACCAGCCCCGAGATGTCGAGATCGCTTCTACCTGGATGTTAAGCACCAAACTCAGCCTTCATGTGCTAGAGAGCCCCCACAACATGGAAGTCACCTCGATGCTTTTTTATGCTTTAAAGTCTGTGTTTATGTGCCAGGGCACTGAGGGCAGGTCTGGAGGGCAGGTCTGGAGGGGATGCAAATCACATCTTATGGTGGTCTATGTAGCAAAAACGGAGTTAAATAACTGCAACTGTAATTTGGCTTTGTCTGATATCGATATGTATTACGTAGCCACTAGCCAGTGATGACTGAGTGAGCCTCATTTATGGCTACTGGCCTGGGTAGTTGTTGTGGCTCTTGTTCGACTTAAATTAATGAATGAATGAATGAATGAATACATAAATACATAAATACATAAATACATAAATACATAAATACATAAATACATAAATAAATAAACCACCCAATAAATAAATGACCAAAATATAGGGAACAAATGCAGAATTGTTGCTCTTGAAAATATTTTTTTGTCAATGTGTCTCCTGATAAGGGCAAGGCTGTGTAGAGTAACAATAATGCTGAATTGCTTCTAGAGTTTCATCAGTGACAGAAGTCATACTGCAGACCCCTTCCGCTCTAATGTTCTCTGCATGTCCCTGGTGGACATTAAAGAGGAGATGGAGGTGCAGCAGCAATCAGAACCTGAGGATGGCGCCATAGAGCAGACTCTTGAGGAGGGGCTGATAGCAAGCAAAGATGAAGCGGAGAAAGTTGAAATGGAGGAAGCCGCCAACAAGCCAAACTCTGGCAGTGCGTCTGCACCGCCTCATGAACAACTGGTGTCTGCCTGCACTGGGGCCGGAGATACATGCGGACTGGCTGTCGTGCCTGTCAAGGTAAGGTCCAAGGACAGCGACAGGGCCGTTGAATCAGAATCAGAATCAGAATCAGAAAGACTTTAATGATCCCCGACCCCGGGGGGAAATTGGGACAAGTTACAGTAGCTCGCTCACATAACACACATAGCATAAAATAAAATACAATACACAGTAGTAATGCGATAATAAAATAAAATAAGCAGAATAAGAAGAAGAAAGAACACAACATAGCATGGGGTAAACAGTATTAAATGCGATAGGAGCAAAATAGTGGAGTACGTTGAAGCCTATTCATTCATGGACTCAGGCAGTTTTGCAACCTTTTGTACTAAGGCACTGGCAAGGCAGCTAAACATTCAAGGCAGAAAGATGGAACTACTGGTGAGAACCCTTAACTGTGAAACAAAGGAGCCAAGCTACATGATCACTGGCTTGGAGGTCAGTGGTGTGGAAGATGATAATTTCATCGAGCTATCCAGAGTGTATATACAGGAAAGCATGTCTGTAACGAGAAAGAACATTCCATCGCAAGAAGACATTGACAAATGGCCATATACCTCAGGGAGGTTAAGTTACCTCACCGCCAGGATTGAACTCTTCATCGGAACCAAGAAATACAAGGGTCACGAGCCTTGGGGCGTGATCCATAGCCAAGACAACGGACCTAAAACTACAATGAATCATAGCACGCTGCCTGCCGTGTTCTACAGTATACAGGATTATTATGGAGAGCGTGGTACAACTGCCCATACAACAGTACAACCACAGGTTTTTGGACTGTGTCAAGCTCTGCACAGTTTGTGAATGGACATCATTGCATGGGTCTTCCCATGGAGAAAGCAATGGTCCAGATGCCAGTCGAGGTGCTGCGCTACAACGAGCGCTGGGTCTCGGTAGCAGGTTGAAGAAGAATTCTGCGTTCCATGAAGAATACACTAGCCTCATGACAGATATGTTGGACAAAGGGTACGCAACCAACCAGCCCGCTAACTAGCTACATCGTCAAGATTGGACATTGTGGTACTTTCCCCACCACGGGGTATATCACCCACAAAGGCAGAAGCTGTGTGTGACCTTTGACCGTGCCGCTAGCTATCAAGGAATCTCATTGAACAGTGAACGAAGCAAGAGCTTCAGCAGCTCTCAGAAGTAAGCGTGAACAGATGCTTGAAATCAACAGACTTTGGACCAACCGCTACAGCACAGATTCACCATTTCTCAGATGCTAGCGAGAGTGGGTACAGGACAGCCCTAATGGAGGAGGAGCCATGCTGGATGGTAGAAAACCAAGAAGAAAACATGGAATTAAAGATGTTCGAAAGAAAGGCTGAACAGCAGTCGGTGGACCCGCCGATTGAAGCACTGATTGGGTCAATGGCTAAGCTGGATCTGGATGACGGGGAGGAGCAGACTGTTGACGTGGTGATGGGAACGTTAAACAGAGGTCAGTTTAGTGGTCAGACCAGAGACCACCCCAGGAACCTCCACTGCAGACCGGATTGGGCTAGCTCACTGTTCCTGCCTGACAAGGAGACGCAAGAAGCGTTACCGGGCCCCGTTCCAATACCCATACTTGTACTTCTTTCTTGTAGTATGTACTGCCGCTGCCCTCACAAAGTATGGATTGTAGTGTGCAGCATGCATGCAAAATGCATACTATTGGGACACACTACATCTGTCTTCACATGAGCTTCCTGAACTCCGACCTCTTGCTCACTTCCGCCGACGTCCGCAGCGCCACATTTGAGTTTTATTTTTTATTTTTTATTTTTTTTATTCAATAAACAAAGTCTGGCAGTAACAAACAGTACATTATACAAAAAATTCAGACTAAACATTTACAAAATTGGAACAGACAATCAAATAAACAAAATAAAATAAATAAAGCAAAAACATTAAGTCAGAGTTCTAAACAGGAATCAAGATATGCATGTTTTGGTACACACCATGCTTGTTTGGTTTTAACATATTTCAAGGCTTTCTTAAAGTTAATTATCTCATTCATGAACACGCAGCTCAGTCAGTGCGACGTAACTCCAGTAGGTGGTGGTAATGCACAAAAAGTTGTTTGCCAACCGCCATAAAACATTAGAAGGAGAAGAAGAAGACATAACTTCCTGCTGCGCAAAGGATTGTGGGGAAGTTTGCCTGGTGCAGCATGCATCGATGCATACTCCGAAATAGGAGCTGATGTAGTACAACATCCTGGTACTCTTGGCATACTGCATCTGACATACTATGTATTGGGACATACTAAATCTTTTTTTGCCTACTAAATAGTATGGAAGTATGGGTATTGGAACGGGGCCCCGGTGTCCGGATAGAGTGCGTGTCCGCCTATTCAGGATGACAGCCGCTCTCTCAAGGCAGGAGGGTGAGGATGCCTTTGAGGCAAAAAGGTTGCAGAAATGGTGTGTGTCTAGAGGCTACAAAGGAAGGTCTAAGATACGGGACTGTCGCACCACCGCTGATGCCAATGATGGGGGACATCTGCCAGGAGTGGCGACCATGCCTCTGCTTCAAGAGCACCAAAGATGGACTAACGTTTCGTTCAGACAGGGCACCTACGCCTCGCCTTGCCTCAACCCACACCTACGCCTACATACCTTGAGCTGGGCGTGAACCTATCACACGCTTTTGCGATCACACTGGACGCCTATTCCACACTGAACCTGAGCCGAGTTACAAGCGCTTCTCCTCTCTCCCGAGTGTTTTTTTTCACGCGTGGTCCCGAATTATCATGGGTAGGTAAAATAAATCTGATATATTTAATGTGCTATTGATGCTGGATATGTATAACCAGGTCTCCTTCTTGGGTGACTGTAGTCGGGAGTTTTTAGCGAGGTAATCTTGCAAGAATGTGCTGGCACAACAACAATGGACAGTGGACTCCTCTGGTCGTTAACACATTGAGTGCCACAGCGCTTCAGTAAAATTGTCTGCAGCCTGTGCCAGATTCACTTCCATTCAGTTGAAAACAGCTATAGAATTTTTTCTATTATGGCTATATTGACGGGGCTGGACTTTAATGAAACATTGAACACTCCTGCTTCTTCCAAAGAAGAAATTTTGTTTCTAGACAGTTCCATTATGAAATGACAGCCTCTGAAAAAAGTGCACTTTCAAGGGTTTTCTGTTGTTTTTTTTTACTTTCCAAGATATAGTCACTTTTATGAATACCTTTTGCACTCTAATTTCGAGCACATTCACTGACTCTGGCTGCTGTTTTCTGATGTGGTGGCGTGGTGTGGTTTCTGTGCAGCCTGCGTGCACCCCCCCCCCCCCTCTCCACCTCTGAGCTGCGGGCTCCTCCCACACGCACAGAGTTTGTTTTCTCGACTCCGTTTTTGCCCCGGACGGATCCCAGCGCGCATCAAGGAAATGATGCGCGCTGGCAAATGCGACTGAACGAAAAGGCTTGGCCGTTCGGCTTCGGATGCTGGCTTTCTGGCAGGAAATCGTGTGGAGATAGATAGAAGCATAAGAGCTCAGTTGTGAGCGCGGATGCAGCCGAGCCCACTCTCCGCTGCAGACAGAGCAATATATACGGCTCTGGCTGAAGCATGCATCGGTTTCCTCTTTGATCACGTCTTTCCCTGCTTTCTCCTGCACAAAGTAAAGGATCTGAGGTGGGTGGCGCAGCTTCCGTGACGATGTTTAAGGTGGCGCCGTGTGATCCCTTGAAGGGATTCATGCTCACTGGCTAGGTACGACCTTAAACAGCAGAATTATGGAATAATATGAATTATGATTTTAGGACGTCCACAGACGTCCTTGGCACTCCTCGTTACTTTTTTTTAGGACGTGCACAGACGTCCTTGGCACTCAATGTGTTAAGGGCGCCTGTTCAGAGGGAGGGGAACTGGTTGGAATAGCGTGAACCTCCCACGTGCTATGTCCTACCGGTGAAGCTTCCCCTGTCAGGTGAAAAGAAGCGGCTGGCTAACAGCCCATGTCTCGGAGGAAGCATGGAGTCAGTTTCGGCTCTCCCCAGATCGGCAGAGGGTGGAGTAGCAACCAGGATAAATAAATGAAATTAGCACTAATGGGGGATAAAAATGGGATAAAAAAATCAGGAAAAAAAAAAAAAAATGGACAGTGTTGTATCCTATATAGTCACTCTCTCTCTCTCCCTCTCTGCTCAACGCTGTTCTAGTAACACCATTTTATTTTGAAATTCAGTTGACGTTGCCATTTCCCACGCATATTGTCACGTTTTTCCTTCATGGCTTGACAGAAAAAGTCTGCCTTCACGCGCCTAGTCGGCTTGAAAATAGAACTCACGCCTAAACGATAAAATCGGCGCAGCTCAGGCGAGGCGTGGGTACACGCAAGGTTCACGTTGAGGGGCCCTGTGTACACAGCCTCATTGACTAAAAGGACGCCTATTTAAAAGCGTGGGTAAAGGCAAGGCGTAGGCAAGGCTTGGGTGCTGTGTGTGAACGCAGCCTTAGATTGTGAGGAACCCGGCCATAGGAGACGTGGTCATGATAATGGACGATTCAGACCCGCGAGAGTCGTGGACGCTGGGCAGAGCCGCTCAGACCATACCTGATGCGAGCGGACTTGTTCGACGTGTACTGATCAAGACAAGGACTAGGACGTTGGAGACCAGTGGACAAGCTGTGCCTCATCTGTGAGAGAGACACTTGACGTACAAATTTGTACATGAACCATACCTTTCAGTGATGCTGTCGCTTAGCTTTGAGGTAATGCCGATATTGGAGATTTATTTGGCTCCACTTTGTTTGATAAGTAATTGTCAGTCTGCATGGCTTCCAATTAGGGGCCGGAATTGTAGGAGCCAAATCGGTGAAGTTTTGATTTGTGTTTGTTTTGACAACGATTGTAAGTAATGATGTCACTGTCAGCAGTGTAACGAAAATTGTGATGTCACTGTTGCGAAAACTGGGAGTTATGACATCATTGATGATGTCACTCTTGCGATACCCGCCATGCTATACATGTGTTTAGTTTCGAATAGTTCAATATAGTCAGTGGTGTAAAGTAACTTTACTTGAGTGTTTATTTTTCTTTCAACTTTCACTTTTACTCCACTACATTTTCGTAATAAAATCGATACTTTTACTCCAATACATTTCCCAAAAGCATCTTCGTTACTCGTTACTATAAAATAAACAGCTTCCAATACATGTCCAGTATAATGGGTATAATCCATACTGCATTTATGATCACTGTTCCGCTGAGAGAAATGCACTTTTACAAGGCACAACTGAGCTACGTTAGCGTAAGTTGCCCACTGCTCCTGGTTAGACAGCATCTCACACATTGGTCCCTATCGTTGCATCGGCGCTGTTTCTAGGCCGAGCGCCTGGCGCAGCCCAAATCAGTGGGCGTGGACCAGCGCACTTGATATCGTCGTGCTGGCGCTACACGCAGCCTAAAGCATTACAACCACGCCTTTTAAGCGTAAAATTATGCACCGTCATGCTCATTGGATAACTGCAATAAACGAATCGCACGCTTGCCTTTTTAGCTCCAATTCCAGTGATCCTGCAAAACCAGACGAAAGCCAAACGCTCTGCCCCCCCCCCCCCCTCCCTTCATCCAGTCTGTCTGTCTGCATTATAGGCTATTATTCCATATTATTATGCTTCTCAAACCAATCTAACTGCAGTTTCAATACTGCAAGCATGTAAATACGCTACACTATAGCAAGATCAAAGTGAAAATAATGTTCTAAATGCATCAGCTAGAAAAATATAGCCTATTAGATTGGTGAAAGTTTGTCCAGAAAGATATCATTTTCTCTCGCCTGCTGCAGGAAGGATGATGCACATAAATATAGCCTACATTATGTAAAGTCATTGCATAAATGTGTTTTTATTGTAAAACTAAATGTGGAGTAGGGCCAAGTTATTGGAGCAGACATCACAGTATAGCAGATGACAGTAGAAGCTTCCGAAGCGCGTTCCGCTGTCACTTATCTAAATCACGTTAAATCGACAAGGGATATTTATAGGGTGGTGTTTTCATTTCGATGTTTTATTTGGTCCAATATTGAAATGTTCTACAATTGGAGGTTGTCTTACCATTACACATTATTTAGATCCTCCCTTAATATAGGTTTTCGGCTCATTTGGTTGCTATTTAGTAGCGAAATGGAGAAACACAATGCATCTTGGGACATTCACATTGCAGTGAAGTTACAGCTTATTTTTTCTATGGGACTCTGAGCGAGGGAGTCAGAGACAGTCGGTATTGTGCCTGTCAGACTGAGGAGAGAGGGAGAGAGGTGACACAGAGAAGGGTGAAAGAGGAGAGAGCCAGAGGGGAGGGAGAGAGCCAGAGGGGAGCGCTCCGCACAACTGGCCCACTGAATAGGCCTGCTTTTCAAAGGCGCAAGGCGCTAAATTAACGCCAGGTCGGAAGATAGCAGTACGCCGGTATTTAGCGCCGACACGCCCACTTTGGCCCATTCTGGGACAGCGCCACGCCCATTCGGCCTAAAGCGCATTTGGCAGCCTAAAGCCATATTGATATCGTCCCAAAACAGGCGCAAGGCACGTTTTTTTGCGTTTAAGGCCCGTTTTAGCGCCGAAGGCTTGTGGGAGAATAGGGCCCATTGCCTACAGGAATCCGTAGCATTAAACAATGCGGTATGCATACTTGAAACATGGCGCGGTTACAGCATGTATAACTAAAATATAAAACTAGAATAGAAAATATAGAGATAGAAATAGAATATAGAATAGAAACTTCCGCCTGACTTCCTCCAAAACAACGTCATTACCGTAAGTGACTGAATTTAGTCATCACAAAAACATACAGTACAAAAAAACGTATTTATTCTAAAAAACGCCCTGGCGGGAAAATGAGTCAGGCGCTTATTATGCTAAATCAATTTGGACCCGGTGGTAAAGGGAAGACCCGGCGGCAATTAGAGTACAGGCGCTTATTGGAAGAATTACGGTACTTTAAATTGTCTTTACATTTTGTCCAATTGAACCAGAATGACGGAATATGCTACCAGAAAACAAGAAACCAAGCGTCTCAATTGGGGTAAGCTTCAAATTGGTCAAGCGTCCACGCAGCCAGAATGTAAAAGTATAGGTCTTCCGCTTAAGGATTTCAAAATAAAATCCTAAGTGCTTTATTTGTTTCTCCAACGGTGAGAAGCATTTTATTCTGAAAGTAAATTGTGGTATTTCCGTTGCTAGTCTGGTGTAACTGTCGCTATTTTGTCACAGCCCAATAATACTGTTGTGTTTCAGAAAGGTAACGTCCGTTTCAATTTCTATAGAGTGATTACATTGATTAACTGTTTATCTGGCGGTGACAATATCCAGGCATATAACTATATGGAGGAGATGTCCACAATGGACGGTGATTATGATGATTATTATTATTTTATTATTATTATATATTTCCCCTTGACATGGAGATATCTCATCGCCATGACAGCCTAAAGCAGACACTTGTGCCAAAAGCTGCAGTCAGTTCAAATGGCAGACTATAAGATAAATATTTAAGCAAACACAATAAAGCTAAAAATTCTGAAAATCCGGACTGTTTGCTTTCTTATAAACAGGATTTACTTGCACTTTTACTTTCAATACCTTTATGTACATTTATATAAAAAAATACTTTTGATACTTAAGTAGGCTACAGAAAATATTAGCTACGTTAAGACTTTTACTCAAGTAATATTTTAATGGGTTACTTTGACTTTAACTCAAGTCATTTTCTGGTAAAGTATCTATACTTTTACTCAAGTATGGATTTCGAGTACTTTATACACCACTGAATATAGTTTGGATTCTTGGTCGACAAAGCATGTCAGGCTAGAAGGAAGACAAAAAATAAAATAAGAATAGCAGAATATAAAGCAGCAATTCGTAATAAAAATCTAGATTACTCAATTGCCCGCTAATCACGGTTCACCAGCCTCATTAAAGTTTTGGGGTATAGAAAAAATCAAGATCTCCCCTAGAGGTGGTGATATAGAGAGAGTTTCTGGATTCATGAGCTGAACTCAGTAGAGCCCTTAGGTTTAAATGAGGAACTTAACCTGTCCTGTTTTCTATAATTGCACTTTACCATTATATTGTTTTTAACATACATTGGTCAATCTGCTGTATTTCTTGCAGTTGACAAACTACTGATTTCTATGTTGGTTTGTCTTTGAGGTTACATCTACTTTACTATAATAACTGTATTTTCCTTGTATTCTGTAACCAGGCAAAACCCTGGTTGAGTGATTCACCTCCTGAACTTTTTCAAAGGTCTTTTTCTAACCATTGTTGGTTTTAATGTATTTGTCATCTTGCTGCTATATATTTTTGCATCTGACAGTTAATACTGAATTCTTTGCTGGTCTGTTAATGTGGTGGTAAGTTGTATTGGATGATTGATTGTATGATTTGGCAGCCAGCTTGCAGATTGCTTGCTCCTCCCCTCTGCTCCTCATTTAAAACACACTGTGAATCCAATGCAAAGCTCACTCTGAAGAAGACTAAGTGTCGAAACGTCAGTGTTTGATCTGCACCTTATAATAAACCATCTAAAGACGACCTGAGTGCTCCAGTATTCTCCTTCTGATACAACTGAAGATGCGTCAGGTCTTTCTTCCGGTCTTTTACTCAGCGTGACCGGTCCTTCCTGCCGGTCACACTGAGTAATTAGAAGTGGCAATCTAACAAGAAACAAGACCCAGAAGTTTTCACCGCTACAAAATTCAGAAAACTAGAACCTAAGTAAAAAACTATTGACTTTACATGCAGTAACTACACTTTGAAGTTCACCTTGGTTTTTGTTTGAATTTTGTAGTTACTGCAATTTTCCCACTCTTTCCATAACAAAGCCCAACATAATTCATGTCACTCCCTCATGATGGCACAATCCTGGGGGAAATAATTGTGAAGCTTGCTTTGAAACGCAAATATCCAGAAAATGGTAAGGATTATGATAAACTAGATGGGTTGTAATAGCCTAGTTAGTAACTTTCCTACCTGCTCCCTGAAGGCTTTAGTGCTTGTACACCTCTCACCAATCGCCAAGGCATAATATTTTTCTCACTGGGAATCCCTCTGTAATTATCAAATCCAATCAGTCTACCAAACTGTAGTAAAACAAATTAATAAAAAACAAACGCTAGCTATCTAACGCATTACCACTTTTCAACCTATAATTCATTTGGCTGGACAGTCTAAAAACCATAAAGCCATTTTTCTCAGTTCATTGTTAGCGTAGTTACTGTGGTTAGGCTTTGTAGGGCAGTGTAGCCCTACTGGAATCATCTATGTGCTTTGATGAAAGATTAAACATATGTCATTAAGGGTGAACAATATTTCAGAAAAGCAAAGTCACATAGAGGCAGTTGGAAATTGAACACTTGTGTGTTTTAGGTGATCAGTCAACATCAAACACGTAGTCCCTCTCAAACAGTAAATATGTGCTCTGTTCTATCAGCAGGATGTTCCTGAATGTGATAGTTGAACATGCTTTTCAATGTTTACCCTTGTTGCTTCTGTAAACGGGGCTGTTTGCCAACAGTGTTCTTTGATACCTGAGCCCTCTCAGTTTCTCTGGTTTCTGTGTAATATCCTGCTATAGGATTCCTGGAATTGTTTGATGGCAAACTGGTTCCCAAAAGTAAAGTGGCCATTTTAGAACATCTTCAGCCGCCTTTGTCATTCAATCTACGTTGTCAAAAACATAATTTCAAGCATTTAACATGCCCCGTTTTCCTTGTTTTCAGGTCGCAGTTCAAAACAAATTAGCGTTTCAGTTAATGGGAATCAAACCGGACTTACCAGGGTGACTTAAAAATCATATTTAAGACTAATCTCAAGGAGATAAATTACCGTTTTAGGGAGTTTTACAGTGAACTCTACTCATCTAAGTGTGATGCCACTCAATCTAATCTGAATTTTGACTTTTTTGACATTTTTAAACACCCAAACTTTGCGAAGCTGCTAGAGAGGACTTACTCTGATTTCACATTGGAAGAAATCATTTCTGCCATTAAATCATTTCCATCAGGCAAAGCAGCTGGGCCGGATGGATTTGGTCCTGAATTTTATAAGAAATTCTGTGATATTCTCGCCCCACTCAAAATATCTAGCTCTAAGAAGGACAAAGTCTTACCTAAAACTCTGTATGAAGCTAACACCTCTCTCATTCTAAAGAAGGGGAAGGAGGAAGTAGATCCAGCTAGCTACAGACCCATAGCGCTCCGGAATTATGACAGAAAGGCAATGACTAACACGCTGGCTACCCGGCTAAATAGACATTTGTCATCCATCATTCATCCTGACCAGACAGGGTTCATCCCGAATAGGTTCTCTTTCTCAAATGTAAGACGTCTCCTCAACACCATATACACAGACCACAGTAAGACCAGCGGTGCAGCGATTTTATCACTTGACGCACAGAAGGCGTTTGATCAGGTTGAGTGGCCTTATATGTTTGAATCACTGCGCAGATTTGGGTTTGGTGATTCATTCATATCCTGGGTAAAGCTTATATACGCTAGTCCAACATGTTCAGTTATAACCAATGGTGATAAGTCAGCCAGGTTTCCATTACTTCGCTCCGTCCAGCAGGGCTGCCCTCTTTCGCCAGCCCTCTTCGCTGTTGCGCGCAAGCCCCTTGCCTTAAAAAAACGTGGTCACCCAGGTATTCCAGGTCTGAAGGTCGGCATTGAGACGCGTATGAGTTTGTACGCCAACGACGTAATACTATATCTACATAACTCAGAACAATCGATCCCCCCTCTCATAGAAGTAATCACCTCCTTCGGTAAGCTGTCTGGATACACAATTAACTGGACAAAGAGTAACTTTATGCCTCTTTCCGATGTCTTCACTCCTGGTTTCCTAGAAATTCTCCCATTCAAACTGGCAAGGGACCGCCTCACCTATCTTGGCCTGACCATACCCAGAGATCCTGATCTAATATTTAAATTGAACTTTGCGGACTTTGTTTCAAGACTTAAACAGTGTATAGAAAACTGGAGGACCCTGCCCCTCTCCATGATTGGCCGTATAAACTCAATCAAGATGGTTTTCCTTTCCTAGGTTCTTTTATCTTTGTCAAAATCTTCCCATCTTTCTCACATCAGCGTTTTTCAAAAAACTAGACTGTGATTCTGTCCTACATCTGGAAGTATAAGAACCACAGAATTTTAAAAATTCACTTGCAAAAACCCAAGTCTGAGGGAGGACTGGCCTTACCAGTATTTAGGCACTACTGGGCTGCCAACATTAGGGCTCTGATGTACTGGCGGCAAGGGACTCCGGGTAATTTAATTTCCGGGGCCCCCCTGTGGCTGAAAATGGAGGCCAGCTCCATTGTCAACTCTTCGTTGACAGCCATGCTATTTGCTAAGTTAGAGAAACCTGGGACCTTTTAAATTTAAGTTTTGTCATGAAAACTTTTAAACAAGTTAGGGGTGTTTTGAGTCTTCCAGATGTTTCTGTCCACACGCCAATTTGTTTCAATTGTTTTTTGGCTCCATGGTTGGTCAATGATGTATGTATGTTTTTTTACCTTTCTTTTCCTGTGCCTGAGCCTGTTTGTCTTGTTCGTATATTGTTCTATATATTTTTTTTATTATAAAATATATATACAAACTAGAACGACCGCAACGCGGACTTATGCCTCCACCATTAGTTCATCCTTGAGTCCAAATCGCCATTTGAGGCAAATTGGAAGAAATTCCGTCAAGGCGCTCCTGAGATGTTGCGTTACAGAGCTTGGAAATTGCACTCAAGAGGTCACAGTGACCTTGACCTTTGACCTTTGATCACCAAAATGGAATCAGTTCATCCTTGCGTCCAAGTCGATGTTTGAGCCAAATCAGAAGAAATGATATCAAGCTGTTCTTGAGATATTGCGTTAACAAACTTGAGAATGGTGTTCGTGAGGTCACAGTGACCTTGAGGTTTGACCACCAAAATGTAATCAGTTCATCCTTGAGGCCAAGTTAATGTTTGAGGCAAATTTGATGAAATTCCGTCAAGGCATTCCTGAGATATGGGGTTAACAAGCTTGAAAATGGCGTTGGCGAGGTCACAGTGACCTTGACCTTTGATCACCAAAATGTAATCCGTTCATCCTTGCGCCCAAGTCGACGTTTGAGCCAAATTGGCAGAAATTCCATCAAGCCGTTTTTGAGATATCGCTTTAACGAACTTGGGAATGGCATTCGTGAGGTCACAGTGACCTTGACCTTTGACCACGAAAATCTAATCAGTTCATCCTTGAGTCCAAGTCGATGTTTGACGCAAATTTGATGAAATTCCGTCAAGGCATTCCTGAGATATCGCGCTAACAAGCTTGAAAATGGCGTTCGAGAGGTCACAGTGACCTTGGCCTTTGACCACCAAAATCGAATCAGTTCATCCTTGAGTGCAAGTGGATGTTTAAGGCAAATATGATGAAATTCCGTCAAGGCATTTCTGAGATATTGCGTTAACAAGCTTGAAAATGGCGTTCGAGAGGTCACAGTGACCTTGACCTTTGACCACTAAAATCGAATCAGATGATCCTTGAGCCTAAGTGGATGTTTAAGGCAAATTTGATGAAATTCCGTTAACGAACATCGTACGGACGGACGGACATATGTACGTACGTACGGACAACCCGGATCCATAATGCCTAAAAAATCATAATTAAAGCTGGAAATAAGGTCCAGGTTGTAAAAAACCTGAATTCTCCTTTAATCTGTTACAATACATCTCTTCCCCTATGGGGATTAATGTCATATTGTGTACTCCCTGTCAAATAAACTAATAAACTAAACTAACCCTAACCCTAAAAAACGAATGACTTGCAGCTGGTGGGGGCGGAGTTTCTGTAAGCCGGACAAATGGAGTTGGATTTCTCTGTGGTAAACATACAGTATAGCGAAGGTAAACACTGTCCATCCGTTTATATTAACAATATTATAATGATACAAAGTGGGTTGATCATCGGTAAAGCCATCCTTTAAAATGATTGACCTGATGGAGAGCCGGATGGAAATGTATCCCATCCGGCTTCCTTGGAACTTCTTGGTGAACCGGTTGGTGCTGTAATAGGATCCATGGGTCAGGTCCACTGTATGCTTAGTTACTGTATATAAGTGAGACAACGCTTCATTATTGCAGGACATCAGCTCCATAGAGATACGAGGAACATCCAGAGGTGCACAACAGAGGCAGAGACACCACAGACGTCATGAAAACTATTGCAGCTTTCTTGGTGGTGCTGTGTCACCTGCACATCAGTCATGGTAAGTCACCATCTGATACTGTATATTTTCCTGCAACATAACAGAATAATCCACTCACTGATGATGATTTCCTCTCCACAGCCTGGAACTGTAACGAGGGCCCAAACCTGTCCTATGCAAAACAGATTGACGCTGGACAGGGACAAGTGGTCGCCACAGACAAAAACAATCTCAACTATTTCCTGAGTGGATCCACCTGGTTCAAACTGCCCTCAGCCAGCCTCAAGCACGTCACAGTGGGACAGGGAGGGATGTGGGGCGCCAGCACCAGTAACTACGTCTACAAATTTGTGGGTGGCAACTGGATATATGCATCTGGAAGTAAGAAGGGGAGAATTTGTTGTCATTTGCATGCCTTCTTTCACCTTGGGGAAGTTGGGTCATTGCTGCAGTAAAGTGTAGTAGATAAATTACCTTACTGAAAAGATACACACACAAAAAACTGAACATATTAAAAACTTCAGATACAGTAGCCGACTAGCCGTGTTTGGAATGGTTCATTCACTCACTCACTCACTCACTCACTCACTCACTATTCTCCAGGTGGTGTTTATCATATACTAATAATAATATGGGGAATGATCAAACAAGTTTCGGACACTAACTCACTCTTCTTCTCCTTTGGTAAACACGGCAGCATTGCATTGTGGTAGATAGGAGAACATGTAGGGTACATTCTGTTCACTAGGAATTGCAATGCATTGTGGGTATTTTATAGTGGACTATATAGTGAATCAAATTAACAGATGAGAATTCGGACACGAGTACAAAATGGCCAACACACTATATAATCCACTATTTCTGTCATAGTAGGGACCGGTTTCGAACAGGGCTAGTGTCTTCATTGTGCTAATACATTGCTCATGTGAGCTAGAAAGAATCCAGACAAACAGATTTACAAAACATATTTATGAAGTCAGGACAACATGCTGACTAAATACAATACCTCTGTGTTTTTCCTTGTTTGCAGGGTCAATGAAGCAGGTTGACGCTGGTAATACTTTCATTGGGGGAGCCAGTAGCAGCAACATGGCCTCCTGTCTACGGAGTAGCTACACTTTGAGCTTCAGCAAGGGCTCTATCTCCTGGACAAGTCTGTCCACTGTATTCATCTACTACAGCTGCGGCCTCTACGGATGCTGGGGAATATACAAACCCTACACTATCTACTTCTTAAAGGTGGGAAACTGTTTGCAGAGCCCATGAAACCTTGGGCCCTATCTTGGTACAGGCGATAACCTCTATTTGCACTTGCGCACCTGTTTTAGCGTGCCTTAAGGGCAGGGAAGATAGTGGTCCGCTTTGTGCATTTGTCCAGGTGTTATGCCGAGTTTTGCACCCCCGCCCGGCAGTAGCTAAATGCATCCCCACCTCACGGGAGCATATTGTAATGATTTATAGAGAAATGTAACTGTTTAAAAGTGATATACGGTAATTGTCTGGGTAGACGTGACCTCCCTGATTTCTAAGTTAAAACAGCCCAGAAATATGTTGGGGATGCATTTCTCGGCGGGGAGGCGGAAACGTTCACGACATGTGCCGCAAATTAGAGCCGTGCCAAATCATCTGCGCCCCCAAAATGCCAGCGCAAACAAGATTTGGGCGGTCTCAAGTAGCAGAATTATTCACAGGTGTGGCCAGGCAATGCCTGGGCATTACATCAATAAAAAACAATTGGATTCCCGTCTCGCAATCGCTGTTTGCGCGAGGCATGCAATATGCTGTAATTCTCTCCATGCGTAATAGAGTGGACTCACTCATGCCGAGGACAGAGAGAGATGGAGAGAGCTTATTGACAGATAGTCTGTGGTGCCAACGACCCTCTGGGTTATGGAGGTGAATAGCCTATGTCCTTTGTCCAACAAGTTTTCTCAATTCATTTCCCTCTTTGCGATGTGATAAAGGTTTCTCAGTGAGTTATAGTTGATTGCCTCACTGAATTATCTGCTAATATCCAATTTTAGCAGCAGAATTTGATGTCCTGGCATAGCAAGGCTGTGCGTAATGACATATCCAAAAGGAATTTTACTCTGCACTGCACACGGAGATCATGGTGCGCTCAAGCGCAACGGGGTATTTAGCGCGTAAGAGGTGCTTTTAAAAGCTCTTAGCGCAAAGTAATTGCGCACTGCTGACGATAGGATAATGCCATCTATCCCCACATTTTTGCGCTGAGACGCCTAGTTCGGCATGTGGCACGCCTATGTCCAGTCAAATTATAACAGGCATGCGCTTGTCCACGCCCCCAATTTACATTGCAGCGTTAAACGAGCGCAAACACTAAATTACCGCTTTTGCGAAGATAGGGCCCCTTAACTCTTATGCTATGTTTATATTATTATTATTTAGCACATTAATCGAACACTCATAGATCATGACTGCCATGATTCGGTAGTTACTGATATATATTTTTTTGTGTGCAACTGATGGCAGTCATTCTGATGTTAACACCTCTTTACAGGTGACTCCAACCTGCTCCACTGGCAGCTGGAAACAAATCTCAGGAAGCTTGAAAATGGTTGAGGTGGGCAGTGACGGCAGTGTCTTCGGAGTGAACAAGTCCGGCCAGGTCTACGAGAGGTAAGCCATTACTCCACACGATCAGGTAACAACACCCAAGAGGGCAGTCTTTACTGTGATTGTGCACCAAATACCCATAATATTGTGTCAATATAATAATGATCCCAATAATAAACTAGAGGGCACTGGGCAGAGTGCATGCTACCTAGAGGGCACTCGGCAGAGTGCATCATGCCACCACCGGCGCTTTCAACCTCTCTACAAAGTTGTGTGGTGTAGCATAAATCCGTTAAAGTTAGGTGTCTTTTTGTGATTGCCATCACCCATTGTCATGCCCCCTTTTGACCAGTGGGCGGACATTAATCAGGTCTACTGTAAGTTGGACCATGTCCTACTTTTCTACAAAGTTTCGTGCAAGTTTGTTCATGACATATCCTGACAAACAAGCAGGGGCGAAAACATAACCTCCCGGCCAACTTGAGCATATATATATATATATATACACACAATAATGATAATAATAACAATAATAATAATTGATTGGATTTATATACAGTAGCACCTTCCTCAATACTCAAAGCGCTTCACTCAGGGGAGGGGAAGGGGTGAGGGAACTCAACTCATCGAGCACTGATGATCAATTGACAGACTTGCACATTCATCTCCTCTCTCAACAGAACCGGCATCTCCAGCGGTCGACCACAAGGGACCGCATGGAAGTATATCCCCTTTTGCAGCATGAAGCATGTCAGCTACGACCTGGGAATTCTCTGGCTCGTCACCACCTCTGCTCAGGTCATGCGGTGCACACGCTAATGTCAGATGCACAGCGACGTACAGACGTACAGTTCTGTGTAACGACAATCCAGTCCTTATCTGCTCTATAAGATCTTTCTGTTTTAGTTATTGAAGAAGTGTGATTTTCTTAGGACAGAGTAAACTGTTTAAAGACCCCATAAAGTCATGTTCTAAGATGTATGTAAAATATTCTACTTTGAATAATAATTTGTGTCCCATATGGTTGAATTATCTTGTTACAATTCTTAAAATCTACTCCTTCTCCATCATTAAAAAATGATAGTGTATTATAGAGTCTGCAAATATATTTCATCTCAAAAGTTTTCCTGCTGGACACAAGATGACTCCTACTTCACTGTAAAGTCCATTCTCAGTGTATGTGCACCGGAGGCTTCAAGTTTCCACATCACAATTAGTTAAATATTGGACAGGGATTAGCTTCAACTATTTGTGACATCTCAAATCATGTCCCACCCCTAAAATTGGATGTTCAGTGAATACAGAGAAATGTTCCACTTTGAGCAGATAAATGTGAAAACAGCCTTCTAGTGTCAAACTAACTCACAGACATCATTCTGAAGCTCAAACACCTGAAGGAACAAGAAGAAAAACACATTTTTGACTTTAGGGGTCTTTAAGGGTCTTTTTTTAGAGAGATTACTAGGGGGTTTCTTTTTAATATAGAGCAATATAGAGTTTTTTCCTGTTTTTTCTGTCTGTTTTGGCTAAACTTGTCTAACAATATGCATTTGCATGTAATGCATTTCCATTCAAGCTGAATTAAACTATTTGCATTGAACCGGTTGTTGTTGTGGTTGTGTGTGTGTGTGTGTGTGTGTGTGTGTGTGTGTGTGTGTGCGTGTGCATGTGTGTGCGTGCGTGCGATTTGCAATAAGATTTGGCTGGTGGTCATTTTGGACCCTGTCGAACACAGGATAACACAGGATTTACAGCGCAGGTACACTCAATTAAAGCCAAACCCTCTAATTGACGACAGACATATTGAACATTTAGTCAAAATTAAGGGCTGGGACCATAAGGGATGATTTCATCCCAGGCCCCAGTCCCGTCCCAGAGGCTCTGGGTTATGAGCCCCCTGAGTTCTTGGGCCCGTGGGCCTGGTAGGCCCATTCATTAATACATCACTGGTTAAGCCGGCCAAGAACTATCAGCAACAAAGGCTGAATGTTGCATCGCCTCAATATGGGTATGTGTGATCCATCAATTGCATCAACACACTGTGGGAGCCCATATTTCTTCTCATAAAAGGCAGCCATTCCTTCAAACTTCACCCGGTCTGGAAGACGAATTTGTTCCGGTACCAACAATCTCTTTGCAGCAGCACAGAACTCTTTCACACACCGGCACAAAGTTGTATTGCTCACTCCAAAAAGATGGCCAACGCTTACTCGGAGCCGGTCGCAAACTTCCACAGTGCGATGGCCACTCTCTTCTCTAGAGGCACACACCTGTAGTAGTAGATAGATAGATAGATAGATAGATAGATAGATAGATAGATAGATAGATAGATAGATAGATAGATAGATAGAGTACTTTATTAATCCCCTGGGGGAAATTAAAGTGTTACAGCAGAAGCCAATGTACATCTCAGTAAAAACACACAAGAGAAAAAGCCAATGTCAGACATAGAAACCATGTCAGAAACATGTCAAGAAAGCACAGCATTTAAGTTATCCTACAATAAAGTTAAATAAAATAAGATAAGAAAAGAAAAGAAATTGCACCTGTACCTCATTATAATTATAAAGTGACATACAGCAACAGCAATGATGAAATTAGTTTTCACCAGCGTATCTATGGGAGGGGTGTGGAGGACAGAGGGAGAGGGAGAGGGAGTGAAAGGAGGAGTCTGCTCTCCCTGCATGTACGCAACTTATTATATATGTTTATTGCAGTGGGCACAAAAGACAAGAGGATGGCACTTGCCACAACAGACTGGTAGAAGGTCTGCAACATCCTGCTGCACACCTTGAAGGAACCGAGCTTCCTCAAGAAATAGAGTCTGCTCTGCCCCTTCTTGTGTACAGCCTCGGTGTTGCTGCTCCAGTCCAGTCTCTTGTCCAGGTGGACGCCCAGGTATTTGTAGCTGTCCACCCTCACCACCTCCTCACCCCCGATAAAAACAGGGTCCGGCTCAGTCCTGGTCCTACCGCTCTCTCTCTCTCTCCCCCTCACTCTCTCTCCCTCCCTCTCTCCATGTCTCTCCCTCCCTCCCCCCTCTCTCTCTCTTTCTCTCCCTCCCTCTCTCTTTGGACCTTCCTACTTGAGAGAGTAGAGTAGAGTATGTCTTCATTTATCCCCACTGGGGCAAATCATTTTGCAGCATAATAAAAATAGATTTAAAAACATACAAAACATAAAACAGTAAAAAGTAAATACCGGCGGTAGTTTGTGTCCTGTCTCTCCATCACTGGATGCAGTTTGTTGCACAGGTAGATGAATGTTTCTTCTGACATTCTGAAGTTCTGCACCCACTGCATGTTGCTGAAGCCGGGAACAATCACATCCCACCACTCGGTCGCTCGGTTGAATGCCCAAACACATGGTCTGCGGCGGCGGATTAACAAAGAGCGGCAAATCTGAAATACACACACAGCATACAGGTTTCAATATGTGATAGAGGTAGATACATTACATATTTTCCAAAACGTTTATACACATTGCCAGAAACTATGGCTCAATTTCTCAGAACTGAAAAGAGTTAACCTATGTCACATAGCATGAATTGAACACTGGTGTTCAAATAGGCCTCCATGAAATTGTGTGTAAACAGGGCACTCCTGAAAAGAGAGCATTGCTCGAGACTCCCCTGGATAAGTACAGAAGTTTCCTTTTTATCGTTTTGGTAGTGTTTTTTGTTGTCCCATGATAGCATTTTGATTTACTGTAGTCAATGCAACACAAATGTCCGTGCAGATTACAGAACCTTATGAGTTTAACGAAAGCAGTTTGGAGTCATGTGGTTTCCACATGCGCTTCAGGCTTTCATAATTGTGTGCATAGTTCTATTTTTGGGTGTCTATACTGTGATGCGCTCCCCCTTATTGTATGTGTCTCAATCCTAACATTGTTCTCTCTGCTCCACTTAGTTGTTCTGCCCTGGTTGCTAAGGCCTGGTTGCTATGCTGATCCCACTCCGCTGCTCATGCCTGGCTCAGCTGATCCTCCTCTCCATTCCAGTGGCATTGCTTATGCCTGGACTCAGCTGATCCTCATCTGTTAATCATAGAGCTCATTCATAAATAGTGGCAGCTTCAGTCATTCTCGCCCTCTCTCTCAGCTCAACACCTCAACATGCTGGTGGCAGCAGCATGTGCCTGGTTTGTTTTGATACTTTGATTTACTTTCTTTGATTTATCCTTTCTTTACTTTGGGAAAGGTGGGTATGGTGGTTACGTTTTCGTGGCTTTGTTTATGCAGTTTAGTTGGTTATGTTTTGTAGTTTAGGGTGGTGCCTGGTCCGCCGGCCGTGTGTCGGCCAGTGTGTGCCCGCTCTTTTGCTTTGTTTGGCTGTCCCACCTGACCCCTTTGTTATTTTGGTTTTGTTCTAGAGAGCTACACTTTAAGTTGGAAAAATAAAGACTCTTTTTTTGCAAACTTGTTCTTTGATTCCTTTATGTTATTGGTCTCCAAGCGAGCCTTTTCAAAGGTGGACATAACATATACAATTGGGGAATACTGTAGGTAACAGGGCTATATGGCTATTTTGTGTTACTGACGATAAACGCATGCTAACGTTAGCTTAGCGTAACTCACCGTCATACGTGGCCGCGATACCAGAGTGGTCTCGTCGTCTAGTAGACGGACAAGCCCGTCTGAGGTTTGATGTAGGAATTCCCAAGCTCGCCTCCATTGTTGTTGTGTGTCGTCACTGCGGCGCGCACAGACAGTGTCGTCGCATTGATGATGACGTAGCGGATGGTGTGGCCAAAAAAAAAAAAAAACGGCGTCGCTATGACGACCAGTTGTGGGCGGGGGGTGGGCGTGGGCAGACGAAGCAAAACATCCATCGGGCTGAAACGAGTAGAGCCGAGTGGTTGATAGGGTTCTGGCGGGAGTCCACTTAGCAAATTCATGAATTGATAAATGTCAGCATTAGCCTCTTTCACTTACAAGAAGTTCTCACCACCTCCCCTCCTCATCCTCTGGTCTGGTCTCCTCAACTCTGCTCTCCTCTCCTCTCCTCTGCTGTGGTCTGGTGTCCTCTGTTTTGCTCTGCTCCACTTCCCTCAGGCTGAGATGAGAAAAAAACAAACAGAAAATATCAGTAGGCTAATCATGCAGGACCAAATTATCAGTTACTATTGTCAGTGTGCAGGCACGTGCACACATAGACATGAAAGGGGGCTTGAGCCCCTGCCTTTTTTTCAGTCTGTAAAAAGTGCATTTTTTGTTATAATACATTTTTCATTTTCATTCCAACAACACATGAACAAAACAAACAGCTCAGACACATTAAAAAATTAAATAAAAAGTGCCCTTTCCTGACCATGAATGCATTTCTAATGGTGCTTTGTATGGAAATTGCCCTTTCCATGCCGTCACTGAAGGCAGCATTCAAAGATAAATGCCTTTTCCGAGCTCTCTTGGCCTTGAATGCACCATTTGTAATAGGCCTCTGCATGGAGCAGTGTTTTTCTAAACTGCCCCTGAAGGCACCAACCCAAAAATTAACCCAAAAATGAATGAATAAATAAATACATAAATAAATAAACCACCCAATAAATAAATAACCAAAATATAGGGAACAAATGCAGAATTGTTGCTCTTGAAAATATTTTTTACTTTACACTATTGGAAAGGGATGTTGTGTTGTTGAATCCGCAAAAAATAAAAAAAATTCTAATACACCTTATCTAAATCTTCTGTCTTGCTTTTTAGAATTATGGTTAAAATGCATGGTATATTACAAGCCTCACTCAGTATCGTTCAATGTTTCTGCCTGTGTTGCTATCTGTTGTAGTACAACAACCTAAAGGGAGAAAAGGAGCAAATACATATTGATGCTTAAATGATTTCACAACAGTATTGCAACAGCATGCAACTTTTATATACTAATATTATTCAGTTATGGAGTTATTTTTCCGTGACAAGTCTCATCCTAAAATGAGATATTCCGCTAAATCTGGTTAAAATCGGAATATTTAAAATGAGTTATACCCCTAAATTGGCCTTCAAATTGCCTCAAATTTCCGCCGCCGCCCTCCGGATGGCGGCTGTAGTGCCCTTTTATGAATTTGAGCCCCTGCCCCTCTAATGTTCTGTGCACCTCCCTGAGGTTGAGCATCAGTGAGCCGCACGCAGGCGGGGCGGCGAGTGGTGCGACGCAGCGTGCCTCCCATTACTGTCAGCCATGGGGGGAAATATGGAGGTTATTTAGCTTCCGAGAGTGGGGATGCAGAGCCAGGGACTGTCAAGACTATAAGAGACCCCTCTGTTTTGTGTTCTCTTTTGTGAAGCTACTCGTACTGCTCCTGCTGCAGCCAGGATGATGAAGACTTGAGAGATTTCTTCCAGAATTAATTTATTGCTGTTGGGTTGAACCTCTTATGGTTGTTTTGATCTTATTGCTTGTTTTCAGGAATTGAGAGAGATTGTTTTTATT